>NW_026525540.1:467500-492500 GCF_943737925.1 Anopheles nili
AACACTTTTGTGCACCCCCTTCCGTAGAGCAAAATCCTGAAGGTCGGGGTCGCGCAAGGGTCGACATGGGTCGAGGTGGACTATCATGCGAAACCACTTTTTTCGGTCCCTACGGTGCCCCTAGATGATGAAAAGTACAATCCGAGGTTGATTACGAACACTTTTGTGCACCCCCTTCCGTAGAGCAAAATCCTGAAGGTCGGGGTTGCGCACAAGTAGACTCCCTTCCGTAGAGCAAAATCCTGAAGGTCGGGGTCGCGCAAGGGTCGACATGGGTCGAGGTGGACTATCATGCGAAACCACTTTTTTCGGTCCCTACGGTGCCCCTAGATGATGAAAAGTACAATCCGAGGTTGATTACGAACACTTTTGTGCACCCCCTTCCGTAGAGCAAAATCCTGAAGGTCGGGGTTGCGCACAAGTAGACCCCCTTCCGTAGAGCAAAATCCTGAAGGTCGGGGTCGCGCAAGGGTCGACATGGGTCGAGGTGGACTATCATGCGAAACCACTTTTTTCGGTCCCTACGGTGCCCCTAGATGATGAAAAGTACAATCCGAGGTTGATTACGAACACTTTTGTGCACCCCCTTCCGTAGAGCAAAATCCTGAAGGTCGGGTATGCGCACAAGTAGACCCCCTTCCGTAGAGCAAAATCCTGAAGGTCGGGGTCGCGCAAGGGTCGACATGGGTCGAGGTGGACTATCATGCGAAACCACTTTTTTCGGTCCCTACGGTGCCCCTAGATGATGAAAAGTACAATCCGAGGTTGATTACGAACACTTTTGTGCACCCCCTTCCGTAGAGCAAAATCCTGAAGGTCGGGGTCGCGCAAGGGTCGACATGGGTCGAGGTGGACTATCATGCGAAACCACTTTTTTCGGTCCCTACGGTGCCCCTAGATGATGAAAAGTACAATCCGAGGTTGATTACGAACACTTTTGTGCACCCCCTTCCGTAGAGCAAAATCCTGAAGGTCGGGGTTGCGCACAAGTCGACCCCCTTCCGTAGAGCAAAATCCTGAAGGTCGGGGTCGCGCAAGGGTCGACATGGGTCGAGGTGGACTATCATGCGAAACCACTTTTTTCGGTCCCTACGGTGCCCCTAGATGATGAAAAGTACAATCCGAGGTTGATTACGAACACTTTTGTGCACCCCCTTCCGTAGAGCAAAATCCTGAAGGTCGGGGTCGCGCAAGGGTCGACATGGGTCGAGGTGGACTATCATGCGAAACCACTTTTTTCGGTCCCTACGGTGCCCCTAGATGATGAAAAGTACAATCCGAGGTTGATTACGAACACTTTTGTGCACCCCCAAAAATGGCCAAAATCCTGAAGGTCGGGTTCTCGGGGCGGTCGAGGCCCTCTGACGTGCACGAAAAACCGGTACCCACGCCGAGCTTCAGAATTTGGTCTCCAGAGACTAAGTCCCAACCGAAACTGGCAACCCACAAAAGTGTACCAAGGAGTGGTCGGATCGAGTTACAGTGTTCGAGAGTATTGACGAGCATGGTTATACGCAACTTTTTGCTAAAGGTGTCCAAGACCGTCAGACCCTTACTTACGGAGATATAAGACACGTGCGTGGTTGCTCGTGCCGAGCTTCAGAAATGTTGCTCCAGAGACTAAGTCCCAGAAAACCTTCCGACCCCAAAAACTCCCAGAAGGAGTCGTCGGATCGTTTCGCGATGTTCTAGTGAAATGTTCAGCTTGACGGAATGCAACTTTTACCTAAAGGGGTCCAAGACCGTCAGACGCTTAGGTACGGAGATACGGGCATGGGTCGGTTTTCCCCATACAAAATACCCCATGGAAAACTGCAAAACCCCAAAACAGGTCGAAGGAGTGGTCGGATCGTTTCGTGATGTTCTAGTGAAATGTTCCATTCGATAGGGCGCAACTTTTTGCTAAAGGTGTCCAAGACCGTCAGACCCTTACTTACGGAGATATAAGACACGTGCGTGGTTGCTCGTGCCGAGCTTCAGAAATGTTGCTCCAGAGACTAAGTCCCAGAAAACCTTCCGACCCCAAAAACTCCCAGAAGGAGTCGTCGGATCGTTTCGCGATGTTCTAGCGAAATGTTCAACTAGACGGAATGCAACTTTTACCTAAAGGGGTCCAAGACCGTCAGACGCTTAGGTACGGAGATACGGGCATGGGTCGGTTTTCCCCATACAAAATACCCCATGGAAAACTGCAAAACCCCAAAACAGGTCGAAGGAGTGGTCGGATCGTTTCGTGGTGTTCTAGTGAAATGTTCCATTCGATAGGGCGCAACTTTTTGCTAAAGGTGTCCAAGACCGTCAGACCCTTACTTACGGAGATATAAGACACGTGCGTGGTTGCTCGTGCCGAGCTTCAGAAATGTTGCTCCAGAGACTAAGTCCCAGAAAACCTTCCGACCCCAAAAACTCCCAGAAGGAGTCGTCGGATCGTTTCGCGATGTTCTAGTGAAATGTTCAGCTCGACGAAATGCAACTTTTACCTAAAGGGGTGCAAGACCGTCAGACGCTTAGGTACGGAGATACGGGCATGGGTCGGTTTTCCCCATACAAAATACCCCATGGAAAACTGCAAAACCCCAAAACAGGTCGAAGGAGTGGTCGGATCGTTTCGTGGTGTTCTAGTGAAATGTTCCATTCGATAGAGCGCAACTTTTTGCTAAAGGTGTCCAAGACCGTCAGACCCTTACTTACGGAGATATAAGACACGTGCGTGGTTGCCCGTGCCGAGCTTCAGAAATGTTGCTCCAGAGACTAAGTCCCAGAAAACCTTCCGACCCCAAAAACTCCCAGAAGGAGGCCTCGGATCGTTTCGCGATGTTCTAGTGAAATGTTCAGCTCGACGGAATGCAACTTTTACCTAAAGGGGTCCAAGACCGTCAGACGCTTAGGTACGGAGATACGGGCATGGGTCGGTTTTCCCCATACAAAATACCCCATGGAAAACTGCAAAACCCCAAAACAGGTCGAAGGAGTGGTCGGATCGTTTCGTGGTGTTCTAGTGAAATGTTCCATTCGATAGGGCGCAACTTTTTGCTAAAGGTGTCCAAGACCGTCAGACCCTTACTTACGGAGATATAAGACACGTGCGTGGTTGCTCGTGCCGAGCTTCAGAAATGTTGCTCCAGAGACTAAGTCCCAGAAAACCTTCCGACCCCAAAAACTCCCGGAAGGAGGCCTCGGATCGTTTCGCGATGTTCTAGTGAAATGTTCAGCTCGACGGCATGCAACTTTTACCTAAAGGGGTCCAAGACCGTCAGACGCTTAGGTACGGAGATACGGGCATGGGTCGGTTTTCCCCATACAAAATACCCCATGGAAAACTGCAAAACCCCAAAACAGGTCGAAGGAGTGGTCGGATCGTTTCGTGGTGTTCTAGTGAAATGTTCCATTCGATAGGGCGCAACTTTTTGCTAAAGGTGTCCAAGACCGTCAGACCCTTACTTACGGAGATATAAGACACGTGCGTGGTTGCTCGTGCCGAGCTTCAGAAATGTTGCTCCAGAGACTAAGTCCCAGAAAACCTTCCGACCCCAAAAACTCCCAGAAGGAGGCCTCGGATCGTTTCGCGATGTTCTAGTGAAATGTTCAGCTCGACGGAATGCAACTTTTACCTAAAGGGGTCCAAGACCGTCAGACGCTTAGGTACGGAGATACGGGCATGGGTCGGTTTTCCCCATACAAAATACCCCATGGAAAACTGCAAAACCCCAAAACAGGTCGAAGGAGTGGTCGGATCGTTTCGTGGTGTTCTAGTGAAATGTTCCATTCGATAGGGCGCAACTTTTTGCTAAAGGTGTCCAAGACCGTCAGACCCTTACTTACGGAGATATAAGACACGTGCGTGGTTGCCCGTGCCGAGCTTCAGAAATGTTGCTCCAGAGACTAAGTCCCAGAAAACCTTCCGACCCCAAAAACTCCCAGAAGGAGTCGTCGGATCGTTTCGCGATGTTCAAGTGAAATGTTCAGCTCGACGAAATGCAACTTTTACCTAAAGGGGTCCAAGACCGTCAGACGCTTACGTACGGAGATACGGGCATGGGTCGGTTTTCCCCATACAAAATACCCCATGGAAAACTGCAAAACCCCAAAACAGATCGAAGGAGTGGTCGGATCGTTTCGTGGTGTTCTAGTGAAATGTTCCATTCGATAGGGCGCAACTTTTTGCTAAAGGTGTCCAAGACCGTCAGACCCTTACTTACGGAGATATAAGACACGTGCGTGGTTGCCCGTGCCGAGCTTCAGAAATGTTGCTCCAGAGACTAAGTCCCAGAAAACCTTCCGACCCCAAAAACTCCCAGAAGGAAACGTCGGATCGTTTCGCGATGTTCTAGTGAAATGTTCAGCTCGACGGAATGCAACTTTTACCTAAAGGGGTCCAAGACCGTCAGACGCTTAGGTACGGAGATACGGGCATGGGTCGGTTTTCCCCATACAAAATACCCCATGGAAAACTGCAAAACCCCAAAACAGGTCGAAGGAGTGGTCGGATCGTTTCGTGGTGTTCTAGTGAAATGTTCCATTCGATAGGGCGCAACTTTTTGCTAAAGGTGTCCAAGACCGTCAGACCCTTACTTACGGAGATATAAGACACGTGCGTGGTTGCTCGTGCCGAGCTTCAGAAATGTTGCTCCAGAGACTAAGTCCCAGAAAACCTTCGGACCCCAAAAACTCCCAGAAGGAGTCGTCGGATCGTTTCGCGATGTTCTAGTGAAATGTTCAGCTCGACGGAATGCAACTTTTACCTAAAGGGGTCCAAGACCGTCAGACGCTTAGGTACGGAGATACGGGCATGGGTCGGTTTTCCCCATACAAAATACCCCATGGAAAACTGCAAAACCCCAAAACAGGTCGAAGGAGTGGTCGGATCGTTTCGTGATGTTCTAGTGAAATGTTCCATTTGATAGGGCGCAACTTTTTGCTAAAGGTGTCCAAGACCGTCAGACACTTACTTACGGAGATATAAGACACGTGCGTGGTTGCTCGTGCCGAGCTTCAGAAATGTTGCTCCAGAGACTAAGTCCCAGAAAACCTTCCGACCCCAAAAACTCCCAGAAGGAGGCGTCGGATCGTTTCGCGATGTTCTAGTGAAATGTTCAGCTCGATGGAATGCAACTTTTACCTAAAGGGGTCCAAGACCGTCAGACGCTTAGGTACGGAGATACGGGCATGGGTCGGTTTTCCCCATACAAAATACCCCATGGAAAACTGCAAAACCCCAAAACAGGTCGAAGGAGTGGTCGGATCGTTTCGTGATGTTCTACTGACTTTTTAGGCTTACCAAGACGCAACTTTCCGCAGAAGGGTGCAAAACTGTCAGACTCATAGTTTCGGAGATACAAGCATGGGTCATGTTTGCTCGTGCCGAGCTTCAGAATTTTCCATGGCCAAAAAGCCCTAGAATTTGACATTTCACTATTATAGGGAGGTATGGTTGTACTGAGTCGTCATAGAAAGTTTAGCCTCCTCATGTAAACTGACGATTCGATATCAGGGAGGTCGGGAGTTGTCGAAAAGAGACCCTAGGACCTAATACTAGACCCATGTAGTGGCAAGGTGTTTCGGCCCGTGGGTGACGGTTGTATGAAATTTGGGTGACGGCAACTACGACTGGTTCTGGTACCGGGAAGGTGTGTCCTGGTGTCCGGAGGCGTTTTAACGGTAGCTGGGTGGTCGGAACGGTGACCTAGGGTGGTTTTGGGGTAAATCACCTACCTCCACCGATGGTCAACCAGAGGCTAGTGGTACATGGAAAACACCCTGGGAAGGTGTCCCAGGGCTCGGAGTAGTAGTAACAAGGGATGCCGCTGTCTCTAGGTCGCGGAACCACTGTGCTTGCCTGCAACACAGTCCTAGGGAGAGCGGCCGAAAGGTTCCGCACGGTGACTTGCACCCACCGGGAAAGGGGTCAAGTAGCCAAGAGGTGTCCAACCAAGGGTTTGTGGTACATGGAAAACACCCTGGGAAGCTGTCCCAGGGCTCGGAGTAGAGTGACTTGCACCCACCGGGAAAGGGTGTCCTAGTGGGTGGTGTGCTTGTGCCCCAGACATGGGGTGCATGTGCGCTACTGGCTGGGGTGCACCATAGCTACCCGAATGGAGCGATAGAGAGGAGGTGAGCTTTAGCGGGTCAAGTCCATTGGGCTTGATCCGCGAAAAGCACCAAGTCCCGAAAGTCAAAGCCCGAGTTGCTATGGTGTGCGAAAAGCTGCATTTAATGTTGAAAAAAAGTACAAGTCCCAAAACTTGACTTCCCGAAAAATTTCAACTTGTTTTGCATAGCACCAGGCGTACACACGGAGGAGATTGTTGCGAGACGAACACGCTGTTGGAAGACAACCGAATGCACGCGGGATTGCTCACGGAGCAAGCGCAAGCACGCGAAACAGCTTGCACGGGTGATGGACCACATTGGACGAGTGACGGTTACCGGTTACCAGTGGGTTAGCCATGTTGTAACGGGCTAAGAGGTCTGTTAAGCCAGAGTGTACGGAGTTCAGATGGCTAGGTGCGCACGCAGGCATCGAGGTTTTGATGGTTTGCGCAGAGTTGTAGCACGGCAGAGAGCGCGCCGGAGCAGTTTCAGTCCAATCGGACGATGCGCGGGTGTTTTACAGAACATTGAAAGTTGTATGGAAGAAAACCCCTGGAAGTATGCAATATATGGGAAAACACGAAATACTCTCGGATGGAGGTGTCTGAGAAGTTTGGCGTATATGAACGAAAGTTAGCCACGGTGGTGTTCTAACATCGGTACTTGGGACGCAAAATCGTCGGACGCATGGTTTCGAAGCGATGTACGAAAAACGGGCTAAAATGGTGCACGAACATTTGGGCAGGTGCTATATGTGGCAGAAGGAGAACTCTGCGAGGTGTTGTGTGTACGGACGAAAAGTAGGCATTACGGAGTTGAGCAAACGCGCCGAAGACCGGGAATCGATATCTCCAACCGGCTGGTCGGTAGAGCGATTCCCAACACCCCATAGACACCGCAATGGGTGAAAATCGGCTAAGTCCCAGAAATGGGTTTTCACCCAAAAACAGGGTGATGGAGACATTGCACGGAGTTGGCGTATATGGACGAAAGTTAGCCACGGTGGTGTTCTAACATCGGTACTTGGGACGCAAAACCGTCGGACGCATGGTTTCGAGGCAATGTGCGAAAAACGGGCCAAAATGGTGCACGAACAAAGGGGCACGCGCTATATCTGGCAGAAGGAGAACTCTGCGAGGTGTTGTGTGTATGGACGAAAAGTAGGCATTACGGAGTTGAGCAAACGCGCCGAAGACCGGGAATCGATATCTCCAACCGGCTGGTCGGTAGAGCGAATCCCAACACCCCATAGACACCGCAATGGGTGAAAATCGGCTAAGTCCCAATATGTACCTTCAGAGGGGCATATCTCGAAAACTACTCGTCAGATGGGGGCCAAATTCACAGAGAAGACACATGTCGAGGAGTTGTTTCGGTTGAGCGATAGTGGTTTTTGGGTGAAAATGTACCCCTAAACCTTGTACAGAGAGGACCCCTTCCGTAGAGCAAAATCCTGAAGGTCGGGGTCGCGCAAGGGTCGACATGGGTCGAGGTGGACTATCATGCGAAACCACTTTTTTCGGTCCCTACGGTGCCCCTAGATGATGAAAAGTACAATCCGAGGTTGATTACGAACACTTTTGTGCACCCCCTTCCGTAGAGCAAAATCCTGAAGGTCGGGGTTGCGCACAAGTAGACCCCCTTCCGTAGAGCAAAATCCTGAAGGTCGGGGTCGCGCAAGGGTCGACATGGGTCGAGGTGGACTATCATGCGAAACCACTTTTTTCGGTCCCTACGGTGCCCCTAGATGATGAAAAGTACAATCCGAGGTTGATTACGAACACTTTTGTGCACCCCCTTCCGTAGAGCAAAATCCTGAAGGTCGGGGTCGCACAAGTGTGCACCCCCTTCCGTAGAGCAAAATCCTGAAGGTCGGGGTCGCGCAAGGGTCGACATGGGTCGAGGTGGACTATCATGCGAAACCACTTTTTTCGGTCCCTACGGTGCCCCTAGATGATGAAAAGTACAATCCGAGGTTGATTACGAACCCTTTTGTGCACCCCCTTCCGTAGAGCAAAATCCTGAAGGTCGGGGTCGCGCAAGGGTCGACATGGGTCGAGGTGGACTATCATGCGAAACCACTTTTTTCGGTCCCTACGGTGCCCCTAGATGATGAAAAGTACAATCCGAGGTTGATTACGAACACTTTTGTGCACCCCCTTCCGTAGAGCAAAATCCTGAAGGTCGGGGTTGCGCACAAGTAGACCCCCTTCCGTAGAGCAAAATCCTGAAGGTCGGGGTCGCGCAAGGGTCGACATGGGTCGAGGTGGACTATCATGCGAAACCACTTTTTTCGGTCCCTACGGTGCCCCTAGATGATGAAAAGTACAATCCGAGGTTGATTACGAACACTTTTGTGCACCCCCTTCCGTAGAGCAAAATCCTGAAGGTCGGGGTCGCGCAAGGGTCGACATGGGTCGAGGTGGACTATCATGCGAAACCACTTTTTTCGGTCCCTACGGTGCCCCTAGATGATGAAAAGTACAATCCGAGGTTGATTACGAACACTTTTGTGCACCCCCTTCCGTAGAGCAAAATCCTGAAGGTCGGGGTCGCACAAGTGTGCACCCCCTTCCGTAGAGCAAAATCCTGAAGGTCGGGGTCGCGCAAGGGTCGACATGGGTCGAGGTGGACTATCATGCGAAACCACTTTTTTCGGTCCCTACGGTGCCCCTAGATGATGAAAAGTACAATCCGAGGTTGATTACGAACACTTTTGTGCACCCCCTTCCGTAGAGCAAAATCCTGAAGGTCGGGGTCGCACAAATGTGCACCCCCTTCCGTAGAGCAAAATCCTGAAGGTCGGGGTCGCGCAAGGGTCGACATGGGTCGAGGTGGACTATCATGCGAAACCACTTTTTTCGGTCCCTACGGTGCCCCTAGATGATGAAAAGTACAATCCGAGGTTGATTACGAACACTTTTGTGCACCCCCTTCCGTAGAGCAAAATCCTGAAGGTCGGGGTTGCGCACAAGTAGACCCCCTTCCGTAGAGCAAAATCCTGAAGGTCGGGGTCGCGCAAGGGTCGACATGGGTCGAGGTGGACTATCATGCGAAACCACTTTTTTCGGTCCCTACGGTGCCCCTAGATGATGAAAAGTACAATCCGAGGTTGATTACGAACACTTTTGTGCACCCCCTTCCGTAGAGCAAAATCCTGAAGGTCGGGGTCGCGCAAGGGTCGACATGGGTCGAGGTGGACTATCATGCGAAACCACTTTTTTCGGTCCCTACGGTGCCCCTAGATGATGAAAAGTACAATCCGAGGTTGATTACGAACACTTTTGTGCACCCCCTTCCGTAGAGCAAAATCCTGAAGGTCGGGGTCGCACAAGTGTGCACCCCCTTCCGTAGAGCAAAATCCTGAAGGTCGGGGTCGCGCAAGGGTCGACATGGGTCGAGGTGGACTATCATGCGAAACCACTTTTTTCGGTCCCTACGGTGCCCCTAGATGATGAAAAGTACAATCCGAGGTTGATTACGAACACTTTTGTGCACCCCCTTCCGTAGAGCAAAATCCTGAAGGTCGGGGTCGCACAAATGTGCACCCCCTTCCGTAGAGCAAAATCCTGAAGGTCGGGGTCGCGCAAGGGTCGACATGGGTCGAGGTGGACTATCATGCGAAACCACTTTTTTCGGTCCCTACGGTGCCCCTAGATGATGAAAAGTACAATCCGAGGTTGATTACGAACACTTTTGTGCACCCCCTTCCGTAGAGCAAAATCCTGAAGGTCGGGGTTTCGCAAGGGTAGACCCCTTCCGTAGAGCAAAATCCTGAAGGTCGGGGTCGCGCAAGGGTCGACATGGGTCGAGGTGGACTATCATGCGAAACCACTTATTTCGGTCCCTACGGTGCCCGTAGATGATGAAAAGTACAATCCGAGGTTGATTACGAACACTTTTGTGCACCCCCTTCCGTAGAGCAAAATCCTGAAGGTCGGGGTCGCGCAAGGGTAGACCCCTTCCGTAGAGCAAAATCCTGAAGGTCGGGGTCGCGCAAGGGTCGACATGGGTCGAGGTGGACTATCATGCGAAACCACTTTTTTCGGTCCCTACGGTGCCCCTAGATGATGAAAAGTACAATCCGAGGTTGATTACGAACACTTTTGTGCACCCCCTTCCGTAGAGCAAAATCCTGAAGGTCGGGGTCGCGCAAGGGTCGACATGGGTCGAGGTGGACTATCATGCGAAACCACTTTTTTCGGTCCCTACGGTGCCCCTAGATGATGAAAAGTACAATCCGAGGTTGATTACGAACACTTTTGTGCACCCCCTTCCGTAGAGCAAAATCCTGAAGGTCGGGGTCGCACAAGTGTGCACCCCCTTCCGTAGAGCAAAATCCTGAAGGTCGGGGTCGCGCAAGGGTCGACATGGGTCGAGGTGGACTATCATGCGAAACCACTTTTTTCGGTCCCTACGGTGCCCCTAGATGATGAAAAGTACAATCCGAGGTTGATTACGAACACTTTTGTGCACCCCCTTCCGTAGAGCAAAATCCTGAAGGTCGGGGTTGCGCACAAGTCGACCCCCTTCCGTAGAGCAAAATCCTGAAGGTCGGGGTCGCGCAAAGGTCGACATGGGTCGAGGTGGACTATCATGCGAAACCACTTTTTTCGGTCCCTACGGTGCCCCTAGATGATGAAAAGTACAATCCGAGGTTGATTACGAACACTTTTGTGCACCCCCTTCCGTAGAGCAAAATCCTGAAGGTCGGGGTTGCGCACAAGTCGACCCCCTTCCGTAGAGCAAAATCCTGTAGGTCGGGGTCGCGCAAGGGTCGACATGGGTCGAGGTGGACTATCATGCGAAACCACTTTTTTCGGTCCCTACGGTGCCCCTAGATGATGAAAAGTACAATCCGAGGTTGATTACGAACACTTTTGTGCACCCCCTTCCGTAGAGCAAAATCCTGAAGGTCGGGGTTGCGCACAAGTAGACCCCCTTCCGTAGAGCAAAATCCTGAAGGTCGGGGTCGCGCAAGGGTCGACATGGGTCGAGGTGGACTATCATGCGAAACCACTTTTTTCGGTCCCTACGGTGCCCCTAGATGATGAAAAGTACAATCCGAGGTTGATTACGAACACTTTTGTGCACCCCCTTCCGTAGAGCAAAATCCTGAAGGTCGGGGTCGCACAAGTGTGCACCCCCTTCCGTAGAGCAAAATCCTGAAGGTCGGGGTCGCGCAAGGGTCGACATGGGTCGAGGTGGACTATCATGCGAAACCACTTTTTTCGGTCCCTACGGTGCCCCTAGATGATGAAAAGTACAATCCGAGGTTGATTACGAACACTTTTGTGCACCCCCTTCCGTAGAGCAAAATCCTGAAGGTCGGGGTTGCGCACAAGTAGACCCCCTTCCGTAGAGCAAAATCCTGAAGGTCGGGGTCGCGCAAGGGTCGACATGGGCCGAGGTGGACTATCATGCGAAACCACTTTTTTCGGTCCCTACGGTGCCCCTAGATGATGAAAAGTACAATCCGAGGTTGATTACGAACACTTTTGTGCACCCCCTTCCGTAGAGCAAAATCCTGAAGGTCGGGGTTGCGCACAAGTAGACCCCTTCCGTAGAGCAAAATCCTGAAGGTCGGGGTCGCGAAAGGGTCGACATGGGTCGAGGTGGACTATCATGCGAAACCACTTTTTTCGGTCCCTACGGTGCCCCTAGATGATGAAAAGTACAATCCGAGGTTGATTACGAACACTTTTGTGCACCCCCTTCCGTAGAGCAAAATCCTGAAGGTCGGGGTCGCGCAAGGGTCGACATGGGTCGAGGTGGACTATCATGCGAAACCACTTTTTTCGGTCCCTACGGTGCCCCTAGATGATGAAAAGTACAATCCGAGGTTGATTACGAACACTTTTGTGCACCCCCTTCCGTAGAGCAAAATCCTGAAGGTCGGGGTCGCGCAAGGGTCGACATGGGTCGAGGTGGACTATCATGCGAAACCACTTTTTTCGGTCCCTACGGTGCCCCTAGATGATGAAAAGTACAATCCGAGGTTGATTACGAACACTTTTGTGCACCCCCTTCCGTAGAGCAAAATCCTGAAGGTCGGGGTTGCGCACAAGTAGACCCCCTTCCGTAGAGCAAAATCCTGAAGGTCGGGGTCGCGCAAGGGTCGACATGGGTCGAGGTGGACTATCATGCGAAACCACTTTTTTCGGTCCCTACGGTGCCCCTAGATGATGAAAAGTACAATCCGAGGTTGATTACGAACACTTTTGTGCACCCCCTTCCGTAGAGCAAAATCCTGAAGGTCGGGGTCGCGCAAGGGTCGACATGGGTCGAGGTGGACTATCATGCGAAACCACTTTTTTCGGTCCCTACGGTGCCCCTAGATGATGAAAAGTACAATCCGAGGTTGATTACGAACACTTTTGTGCACCCCCTTCCGTAGAGCAAAATCCTGAAGGTCGGGGTCGCGCAAGGGTCGACATGGGTCGAGGTGGACTATCATGCGAAACCACTTTTTTCGGTCCCTACGGTGCCCCTAGATGATGAAAAGTACAATCCGAGGTTGATTACGAACACTTTTGTGCACCCCCTTCCGTAGAGCAAAATCCTGAAGGTCGGGGTTGCGCACAAGTAGACCCCCTTCCGTAGAGCAAAATCCTGAAGGTCGGGGTCGCGCAAGGGTCGACATGGGTCGAGGTGGACTATCATGCGAAACCACTTTTTTCGGTCCCTACGGTGCCCCTAGATGATGAAAAGTACAATCCGAGGTTGATTACGAACACTTTTGTGCACCCCCTTCCGTAGAGCAAAATCCTGAAGGTCGGGGTTGCGCACAAGTAGACCCCCTTCCGTAGAGCAAAATCCTGAAGGTCGGGGTCGCGCAAGGGTCGACATGGGTCGAGGTGGACTATCATGCGAAACCACTTTTTTCGGTCCCTACGGTGCCCCTAGATGATGAAAAGTACAATCCGAGGTTGATTACGAACACTTTTGTGCACCCCCTTCCGTAGAGCAAAATCCTGAAGGTCGGGGTCGCGCAAGGGTCGACATGGGTCGAGGTGGACTATCATGCGAAACCACTTTTTTCGGTCCCTACGGTGCCCCTAGATGATGAAAAGTACAATCCGAGGTTGATTACGAACACTTTTGTGCACCCCCTTCCGTAGAGCAAAATCCTGAAGGTCGGGGTTGCGCACAAGTAGACCCCCTTCCGTAGAGCAAAATCCTGAAGGTCGGGGTCGCGCACGGGTCGACATGGGTCGAGGTGGACTATCATGCGAAACCACTTTTTTCGGTCCCTACGGTGCCCCTAGATGATGAAAAGTACAATCCGAGGTTGATTACGAACACTTTTGTGCACCCCCTTCCGTAGAGCAAAATCCTGAAGGTCGGGGTCGCGCAAGGGTCGACATGGGTCGAGGTGGACTATCATGCGAAACCACTTTTTTCGGTCCCTACGGTGCCCCTAGATGATGAAAAGTACAATCCGAGGTTGATTACGAACACTTTTGTGCACCCCCTTCCGTAGAGCAAAATCCTGAAGGTCGGGGTCGCGCAAGGGTCGACATGGGTCGAGGTGGACTATCATGCGAAACCACTTTTTTCGGTCCCTACGGTGCCCCTAGATGATGAAAAGTACAATCCGAGGTTGATTACGAACACTTTTGTGCACCCCCTTCCGTAGAGCAAAATCCTGAAGGTCGGGGTCGCGCAAGGGTCGACATGGGTCGAGGTGGACTATCATGCGAAACCACTTTTTTCGGTCCCTACGGTGCCCCTAGATGATGAAAAGTACAATCCGAGGTTGATTACGAACACTTTTGTGCACCCCCTTCCGTAGAGCAAAATCCTGAAGGTCGGGGTTGCGCACAAGTAGACCCCCTTCCGTAGAGCAAAATCCTGAAGGTCGGGGTCGCGCAAGGGTCGACATGGGTCGAGGTGGACTATCATGCGAAACCACTTTTTTCGGTCCCTACGGTGCCCCTAGATGATGAAAAGTACAATCCGAGGTTGATTACGAACACTTTTGTGCACCCCCTTCCGTAGAGCAAAATCCTGAAGGTCGGGGTCGCGCAAGGGTCGACATGGGTCGAGGTGGACTATCATGCGAAACCACTTTTTTCGGTCCCTACGGTGCCCCTAGATGATGAAAAGTACAATCCGAGGTTGATTACGAACACTTTTGTGCACCCCCTTCCGTAGAGCAAAATCCTGAAGGTCGGGGTTGCGCACAAGTAGACCCCCTTCCGTAGAGCAAAATCCTGAAGGTCGGGGTCGCGCAAGGGTCGACATGGGTCGAGGTGGACTATCATGCGAAACCACTTTTTTCGGTCCCTACGGTGCCCCTAGATGATGAAAAGTACAATCCGAGGTTGATTACGAACACTTTTGTGCACCCCCTTCCGTAGAGCAAAATCCTGAAGGTCGGGGTCGCGCAAGGGTCGACATGGGTCGAGGTGGACTATCATGCGAAACCACTTTTTTCGGTCCCTACGGTGCCCCTAGATGATGAAAAGTACAATCCGAGGTTGATTACGAACACTTTTGTGCACCCCCTTCCGTAGAGCAAAATCCTGAAGGTCGGGGTCGCGCAAGGGTCGACATGGGTCGAGGTGGACTATCATGCGAAACCACTTTTTTCGGTCCCTACGGTGCCCCTAGATGATGAAAAGTACAATCCGAGGTTGATTACGAACACTTTTGTGCACCCCCTTCCGTAGAGCAAAATCCTGAAGGTCGGGGTTGCGCACAAGTCGACCCCCTTCCGTAGAGCAAAATCCTGAAGGTCGGGGTCGCGCACAAGTCGACCCCCTTCCGTAGAGCAAAATCCTGAAGGTCGGGGTCGCGCAAGGGTCGACATGGGTCGAGGTGGACTATCATGCGAAACCACTTTTTTCGGTCCCTACGGTGCCCCTAGATGATGAAAAGTACAATCCGAGGTTGATTACGAACACTTTTGTGCACCCCCTTCCGTAGAGCAAAATCCTGAAGGTCGGGGTTGCGCACAAGTCGACCCCCTTCCGTAGAGCAAAATCCTGAAGGTCGGGGTTGCGCACAAGTCGACCCCCTTCCGTAGAGCAAAATCCTGAAGGTCGGGGTCGCGCAAGGGTCGACATGGGTCGAGGTGGACTATCATGCGAAACCACTTTTTTCGGTCCCTACGGTGCCCCTAGATGATGAAAAGTACAATCCGAGGTTGATTACGAACACTTTTGTGCACCCCCTTCCGTAGAGCAAAATCCTGAAGGTCGGGGTCGCGCAAGGGTCGACATGGGTCGAGGTGGACTATCATGCGAAACCACTTTTTTCGGTCCCTACGGTGCCCCTAGATGATGAAAAGTACAATCCGAGGTTGATTACGAACACTTTTGTGCACCCCCTTCCGTAGAGCAAAATCCTGAAGGTCGGGGTTGCGCACAAGTCGACCCCCTTCCGTAGAGCAAAATCCTGAAGGTCGGGGTCGCGCAAGGGTCGTCATGGGTCGAGGTGGACTATCATGCGAAACCACTTTTTTCGGTCCCTACGGTGCCCCTAGATGATGAAAAGTACAATCCGAGGTTGATTACGAACACTTTTGTGCACCCCCTTCCGTAGAGCAAAATCCTGAAGGTCGGGGTTGCGCACAAGTCGACCCCCTTCCGTAGAGCAAAATCCTGAAGGTCGGGGTCGCGCAAGGGTCGACATGGGTCGAGGTGGACTATCATGCGAAACCACTTTTTTCGGTCCCTACGGTGCCCCTAGATGATGAAAAGTACAATCCGAGGTTGATTACGAACACTTTTGTGCACCCCCTTCCGTAGAGCAAAATCCTGAAGGTCGGGGTCGCGCAAGGGTCGACATGGGTCGAGGTGGACTATCATGCGAAACCACTTTTTTCGGTCCCTACGGTGCCCCTAGATGATGAAAAGTACAATCCGAGGTTGATTACGAACACTTTTGTGCACCCCCTTCCGTAGAGCAAAATCCTGAAGGTCGGGGTCGCACAAGTGTGCACCCCCTTCCGTAGAGCAAAATCCTGAAGGTCGGGGTTGCGCACAAGTCGACCCCCTTCCGTAGAGCAAAATCCTGAAGGTCGGGGTCGCGCAAGGGTCGACATGGGTCGAGGTAGACTATCATGCGAAACCACTTTTTTCGGTCCCTACGGTGCCCTTAGATGATGAAAAGTACAATCCGAGGTTGATTACGAACACTTTTGTGCACCCCCTTCCGTAGAGCAAAATCCTGAAGGTCGGGGTTGCGCACAAGTAGACCCCCTTCCGTAGAGCAAAATCCTGAAGGTCGGGGTCGCGCAAGGGTCGACATGGGTCGAGGTGGACTATCATGCGAAACCACTTTTTTCGGTCCCTACGGTGCCCCTAGATGATGAAAAGTACAATCCGAGGTTGATTACGAACACTTTTGTGCACCCCCTTCCGTAGAGCAAAATCCTGAAGGTCGGGGTCGCGCAAGGGTCGACATGGGTCGAGGTGGACTATCATGCGAAACCACTTTTTTCGGTCCCTACGGTGCCCCTAGATGATGAAAAGTACAATCCGAGGTTGATTACGAACACTTTTGTGCACCCCCTTCCGTAGAGCAAAATCCTGAAGGTCGGGGTCGCGCAAGGGTCGACATGGGTCGAGGTGGACTATCATGCGAAACCACTTTTTTCGGTCCCTACGGTGCCCCTAGATGATGAAAAGTACAATCCGAGGTTGATTACGAACACTTTTGTGCACCCCCTTCCGTAGAGCAAAATCCTGAAGGTCGGGGTCGCGCAAGGGTCGACATGGGTCGAGGTGGACTATCATGCGAAACCACATTTTTCGGTCCCTACGGTGCCCCTAGATGATGAAAAGTACAATCCGAGGATGATTACGAACACTTTTGTGCACCCCCTTCCGTAGAGCAAAATCCTGAAGGTCGGGGTCGCGCAAGGGTCGACATGGGTCGAGGTGGACTATCATGCGAAACCACTTTTTTCGGTCCCTACGGTGCCCCTAGATGATGAAAAGTACAATCCGAGGTTGATTACGAACACTTTTGTGCACCCCCTTCCGTAGAGCAAAATCCTGAAGGTCGGGGTCGCGCAAGGGTCGACATGGGTCGAGGTGGACTATCATGCGAAACCACTTTTTTCGGTCCCTACGGTGCCCCTAGATGATGAAAAGTACAATCCGAGGTTGATTACGAACACTTTTGTGCACCCCCTTCCGTAGAGCAAAATCCTGAAGGTCGGGGTTGCGCACAAGTCGACCCCCTTCCGTAGAGCAAAATCCTGAAGGTCGGGGTCGCGCAAGGGTCGACATGGGTCGAGGTGGACTATCATGCGAAACCACTTTTTTCGGTCCCTACGGTGCCCCTAGATGATGAAAAGTACAATCCGAGGTTGATTACGAACACTTTTGTGCACCCCCTTCCGTAGAGCAAAATCCTGAAGGTCGGGGTCGCGCAAGGGTCGACATGGGTCGAGGTGGACTATCATGCGAAACCACTTTTTTCGGTCCCTACGGTGCCCCTAGATGATGAAAAGTACAATCCGAGGTTGATTACGAACACTTTTGTGCACCCCCTTCCGTAGAGCAAAATCCTGAAGGTCGGGGTCGCGCAAGGGTCGACATGGGTCGAGGTGGACTATCATGCGAAACCACTTTTTTCGGTCCCTACGGTGCCCCTAGATGATGAAAAGTACAATCCGAGGTTGATTACGAACACTTTTGTGCACCCCCTTCCGTAGAGCAAAATCCTGAAGGTCGGGGTCGCGCAAGGGTCGACATGGGTCGAGGTGGACTATCATGCGAAACCACTTTTTTCGGTCCCTACGGTGCCCCTAGATGATGAAAAGTACAATCCGAGGTTGATTACGAACACTTTTGTGCACCCCCAAAAATGGCCCAAATCCTGAAGGTCCGGGTTCTCGGGGCGGTCGAGGCCCTTGGACGTGCACGAAAAGTCGGTACCCACGCCGAGCTTCAGAATTTGGTCTCCAGAGACTAAGTCCCAACCGAAACTGGCAACCCACAAAAGTGTACCAAGGAGTGGTCGGATCGAGTTACAGAGTTCGAGAGTATTGACGAGGATGGTTATACGCAACTTTTTGCTAAAGGTGTCCAAGACCGTCAGACCCTTACTTACGGAGATATAAGACACGTGCGTGGTTGCTCGTGCCGAGCTTCAGAAATGTTGCTCCAGAGACTAAGTCCGAGAAATCCTTCCGACCCCAAAAACTCCCAGAAGGAGTCGTCGGATCGTTTCGCGATGTTCTAGTGAAATGTTCAGCTCGACGGAATGCAACTTTTACCTAAAGGGGTCCAAGACCGTCAGACGCTTAGGTACGGAGATACGGGCATGGGTCGGTTTTCCCCATACAAAATACCCCATGGAAAACTGCAAAACCCCAAAACAGGTCGAAGGAGTGGTCGGATCGTTTCGTGGTGTTCTAGTGAAATGTTCCATTCGATAAGACGCAACTTTTTGCTAAAGGTGTCCAAGACCGTCAGACACTTACTTACGGAGATATAAGACACGTGCGTGGTTGCTCATGCCGAGCTTCAGAAATGTTGCTCCAGAGACTAAGTCCCAGAAAACCTTCGGACCCCAAAAACTCCCAGAAGGAGTCGTCGGATCGTTTCGCGATGTTCTAGTGAAATGTTCAGCTCGACGGAATGCAACTTTTACCTAAAGGGGTCCAAGACCGTCAGACGCTTAGGTACGGAGATACGGGCATGGGTCGGTTTTCCCCATACAAAATACCCCATGGAAAACTGCAAAACCCCAAAACAGGTCGAAGGAGTGGTCGGATCGTTTCGTGGTGTTCTAGTGAAATGTTCCATTCGATAAGACGCAACTTTTTGCTAAAGGTGTCCAAGACCGTCAGACACTTACTTACGGAGATATAAGACACGTGCGTGGTTGCTCATGCCGAGCTTCAGAAATGTTGCTCCAGAGACTAAGTCCCAGAAAACCTTCGGACCCCAAAAACTCCCAGAAGGAGTCGTCGGATCGTTTCGCGATGTTCTAGTGAAATGTTCAGCTCGACGGAATGCAACTTTTACCTAAAGGGGTCCAAGACCGTCAGACGCTTAGGTACGGAGATACGGGCATGGGTCGGTTTTCCCCATACAATATACCCCATGGAAAACTGCAAAACCCCAAAACAGGTCGAAGGAGTGGTCGGATCGTTTCGTGGTGTTCTAGTGAAATGTTCCATTCGATAGGGCGCAACTTTTTGCTAAAGGTGTCCAAGACCGTCAGACACTTACTTACGGAGATATAAGACACGTGCGTGGTTGCTCGTGCCGAGCTTCAGAAATGTTGCTCCAGAGACTAAGTCCCAGAAAACCTTCCGACCCCAAAAACTCCCAGAAGGAGGCCTCGGATCGTTTCGCGATGTTCTAGTGAAATGTTCAGCTCGACGAAATGCAACTTTTACCTAAAGGGGTCCAAGACCGTCAGACGCTTAGGTACGGAGATACGGGCATGGGTCGGTTTTCCCCATACAAAATACCCCATGGAAAACTGCAAACCCCCAAAACAGGTCGAAGGAGTGGTCGGATCGTTTCGTGGTGTTCTAGTGAAATGTTCCATTCGATAGGGCGCAACTTTTTGCTAAAGGTGTCCAAGACCGTCAGACCCTTACTTACGGAGATATAAGACACGTGCGTGGTTGCTCGTGCCGAGCTTCAGAAATGTTGCTCCAGAGACTAAATCCGAGAAAACCTTCCGACCCCAAAAACTCCCAGAAGGAGGCGTCGGATCGTTTCGCGATGTTCTAGTGAAATGTTCAGCTCGACGAAATGCAACTTTTACCTAAAGGGGTCCAAGACCGTCAGACGCTTAGGTACGGAGATACGGGCATGGGTCGGTTTTCCCCATACAAAATACCCCATGGAAAACTGCAAAACCCCAAAACAGGTCGAAGGAGTGGTCGGATCGTTTCGTGGTGTTCTACTGACTTTTTAGGCTTAACGAGACACAACTTTCCGCAGAAGGTTGCAAAACTGTCAGACTCATAGTTTCGGAGATACAAGCATGGGTCATGTTTGCTCGTGCCGAGCTTCAGAATTTTCCATGGCCAAAAAGCCCTAGAATTTGACATTTCACTATTATAGGGAGGTATGGTTGTACTGAGTCGTCATAGAAAGTTTAGCCTCCTCATGTAAACTGACGATTCGATATCAGGGAGGTCGGGAGTTGTCGAAAAGAGACCCTAGGACCTAATACTAGACTCATGTAGTGGCAAGGTGTTTCGGCCCGTGGGTGACGGTTGTATGAAATTTGGGTGACGGTAACTACGACTGGTTCTGGTACCGGGAAGGTGTGTCCTGGTGTCCGGAGGCGTTTTAACGGTAGCTAGGGGGTCGGAACGGTGACCTAGGGTGGTTTTGGGCGAAATCACCTACCACCACCGATGGTCAACCAGAGGCTAGTGGTACATGGAAAACACCCTGGGAAGGTGTCCCAGGGCTCGGAGTAGTAGTAACAAGGGATGCCGCTGTCTCTAGGTCGCGGAACCACTGTGCTTGCCTGCAACACAGTCCTAGGGAGAGCGGCCGAAAGGTTCCGCACGGTGACTTGCACCCACCGGGAAAGGGGTCAAGTAGCCAAGAGGTGTCCAACCAAGGGTTAGTGGTACATGGAAAACACCCTAGGAAGCTGTCCCAGGGCTCGGAGTAGAGTGACTTGCACCCACCGGGAATCCACCGGCCCTCCACACGGGGGTCATCACGCGTGTGCGTAAGGTACCTGCAGCAGGTGCAGGTGCCTGGGTGCGTGCCATGGTGATGATGGTACCACCTAGTCGGGAGTGTGCGGGAGTCACACACCGGCTGCGCGCCACCTGTGGGAGCTTGCTCCTGCAAGGTGCCGCAAGTCGCTTGGGTAAGGCGACGCTGCACACACGTGGTGTGCTATGTGCAGAAGGGTGTGCTGCTGTGGTGTGTCCTAGTGGGTGGTGTGCTTGTGCCCCAGACATGGGGTGCATGTGCGCTACTGGCTGGGGTGCACCATAGCTACCCGAATGGAGCGATAGAGAGGAGGTGAGCTTTAGCGGGTCAAGTCCATTGGGCTTGATCCGCGAAAAGCGCCAAGTCCCGAAAGTCGAAGCCCGAGTTGCTATGGTGTGCGAAAAGCTGCATTTAATGTTGAAAAAAAGTACAAGTCCCAAAACTTGACTTCCCGAAAAATTTCAACTTGTTTTGCATAGCACCAGGCGTACACACGGAGGAGATTGTTGCGAGACGAACACGCTGTTGGAAGACAACCGAATGCACGCGGGATTGCTCACGGAGCAAGCGCAAGCACGCGAAACAGCTTGCACGGGTGATGGACCACATTGGACGAGTGACGGTTACCGGTTACCAGTGGGTTAGCCATGTTGTAACGGGCTAAGAGGCCTGTTAAGCCAGAGTGTACGGAGTTCAGATGGCTAGGTGCGCACGCAGGCATCGAGGTTTTGATGGTTTGCGCAGAGTTGTAGCACGGCAGAGAGCGCGCCGGAGCAGTTTCAGTCCAATCGGACGATGCGCGGGTGTTTTACAGAACATTGAAAGTTGTATGGAAGCAAACCCCTGGAAGTATGCAATATATGGGAAAACACGAAATACTCTCGGATGGAGGTGTCTGAGAAGTTTGGCGTATATGGACGAAAGTTAGCCACGGTGGTGTTCTAACATCGGTACTTGGGACGCAAAACCGTCGGACGCATGGTTTCGAGGCAATGTGCGAAAAACGGGCCAAAACGGTGCACGAACAAAGGGGCACGCGCTATATCTGGCAGAAGGAGAACTCTGCGAGGTGTTGTGTGTATGGACGAAAAGTAGGCATTATGGAGTTGAGCAAACGCGCCGAAGACCGGGAATCGATATCTGCAACCGGCTGGTCGGTAGAGCGATTCCCAACACCCCATAGACACCGCAATGGGTGAAAATCGGCTAAGTCCCAATATGTACCTTCAGAGGGGCATATCTCGAAAACTACTCGTCAGATCGGGGCCAAATTCACAGAGAAGACACATGTCGAGGAGTTGTTTCGGTTGAGCGATAGTGGTTTTTGGGTGAAAATGTACCCCTAAACCTTGTACAGAGAGGACCCCTTCCGTAGAGCAAAATCCTGAAGGTCGGGGTCGCGCAAGGGTCGACATGGGTCGAGGTGGACTATCATGCGAAACCACTTTTTTCGGTCCCTACGGTGCCCCTAGATGATGAAAAGTACAATCCGAGGTTGATTACGAACACTTTTGTGCACCCCCTTCCGTAGAGCAAAATCCTGAAGGTCGGGGTCGCGCAAGGGTCGACCCCCTTCCGTAGAGCAAAATCCTGAAGGTCGGGGTCGCGCAAGGGTCGACATGGGTCGAGGTGGACTATCATGCGAAACCACTTTTTTCGGTCCCTACGGTGCCCCTAGATGATGAAAAGTACAATCCGAGGTTGATTACGAACACTTCTGTGCACCCCCTTCCGTAGAGCAAAATCCTGAAGGTCGGGGTCGCGCAAGGGTCGACATGGGTCGAGGTGGACTATCATGCGAAACCACTTTTTTCGGTCCCTACGGTGCCCCTAGATGATGAAAAGTACAATCCGAGGTTGATTACGAACACTTTTGTGCACCCCCTTCCGTAGAGCAAAATCCTGAAGGTCGGGTTCGCACAAGTGTGCACCCCCTTCCGTAGAGCAAAATCCTGAAGGTCGGGGTCGCGCAAGGGTCGACATGGGTCGAGGTGGACTATCATGCGAAACCACTTTTTTCGGTCCCTACGGTGCCCCTAGATGATGAAAAGTACAATCCGAGGTTGATTACGAACACTTCTGTGCACCCCCTTCCGTAGAGCAAAATCCTGAAGGTCGGGGTCGCGCAAGGGTCGACATGGGTCGAGGTGGACTATCATGCGAAACCACTTTTTTCGGTCCCTACGGTGCCCCTAGATGATGAAAAGTACAATCCGAGGTTGATTACGAACACTTTTGTGCACCCCCTTCCGTAGAGCAAAATCCTGAAGGTCGGGTTCGCACAAGTGTGCACCCCCTTCCGTAGAGCAAAATCCTGAAGGTCGGGGTCGCGCAAGGGTCGACATGGGTCGAGGTGGACTATCATGCGAAACCACTTTTTTCGGTCCCTACGGTGCCCCTAGATGATGAAAAGTACAATCCGAGGTTGATTACGAACACTTCTGTGCACCCCCTTCCGTAGAGCAAAATCCTGAAGGTCGGGGTCGCGCAAGGGTCGACATGGGTCGAGGTGGACTATCATGCGAAACCACTTTTTTCGGTCCCTACGGTGCCCCTAGATGATGAAAAGTACAATCCGAGGTTGATTACGAACACTTTTGTGCACCCCCTTCCGTAGAGCAAAATCCTGAAGGTCGGGGTCGCGCAAGGGTCGACATGGGTCGAGGTGGACTATCATGCGAAACCACTTTTTTCGGTCCCTACGGTGCCCCTAGATGATGAAAAGTACAATCCGAGGTTGATTACGAACACTTTTGTGCACCCCCAAAAATGGCCAAAATCCTGAAGGTCGGGTTCTCGGGGCGGTCGAGGCCCTCGGACGTGCACGAAAAACCGGTACCCACGCCGAGCTTCAGAATTTGGTCTCCAGAGACTAAGTCCCAACCGAAACTGGCAACCCACAAAAGTATACCAAGGAGTGGTCGGATCGAGTTACAGTGTTCGAGAGTATTGACGAGGATGGTTATACGCAACTTTTTGCTAAAGGTGTCCAAGACCGTCAGACCCTTACTTACGGAGATATAAGACACGTGCGTGGTTGCTCGTGCCGAGCTTCAGAAATGTTGCTCCAGAGACTAAGTCCCAGAAAACCTTCCGACCCCAAAAACTCCCAGAAGGAGTCGTCGGATCGTTTCGCGATGTTCTAGTGAAATGTTCAGCTCGACGGAATGCAACTTTTACCTAAAGATGTGCAAGACTGTCAGACGCTTAGGTGCGGAGATACGGGCATGGGTCGGTTTTCCCCATACAAAATACCCCATGGAAAACTGCAAAACCCCAAAACAGGTCGAAGGAGTGGTCGGATCGTTTCGTGGTGTTCTACTGACTTTTTAGGCTTAACGAGACACAACTTTCCGCAGAAGGGTGCAAAACTGTCAGACTCATAGTTTCGGAGATACAAGCATGGGTCATGTTTGCTCGTGCCGAGCTTCAGAATTTTCCATGGCCAAAAAGCCCTAGAATTTGACATTTCACTATTATAGGGAGGTATGGTTGTACTGAGTCGTCATAGAAAGTTTAGCCTCCTCATGTAAACTGACGATTCGATATCAGGGAGGTCGGGAGTTGTCGAAAAGAGACCCTAGGACCTAATACTAGACCCATGCAGTGGCAAGGTGTTTCGGCCCGTGGGTGACGGTTGTATGAAATTTGGGTGACGGCAACTACGACTGGTTCTGGTACCGGGAAGGTGTGTCTTGGGGTCCGGAGGCGTTTTAACGGTAGCTGGGTGGTCGGAACGGTGACCTAGGGTGGTTTTGGGGTAAATCACCTACCTCCACCAATGGTCAACCAGAGGCTAGTGGTACTTGGAAAACACCCTGGGAAGGTTTCCCAGGGCTCGGAGTAGCAGTAACAAGGGATGCCGCTGTCTCTAGGTCGCGGAACCACTGTGCTTGCCTGCAACACAGTCCTAGGGAGAGCGGCCGAAAGGTTCCGCACGGTGACTTGCACCCACCGGGAAAGGGGTCAAGTAGCCAAGAGGTGTCCAACCAAGGGTTAGTGGTACATGGAAAACACCCTGGGAAGCTGTCCCAGGGCTCGGAGTAGAGTGACTTGCACCCACCGGGAAAGGGGTCAAGTAGCCAAGAGGTGTCAGAACTCGTAGATCTTGAGGAGACGGTGCTTAGCACCTGCACGTTGTTACTTCTTGAGTGTTGTACGGCCATCCAACCTGGGTGGGAAGTACCGCGGTACCGGGTATACCCCGATCTCGCATCAAACGGTGAAACGAACAATACTAGTTGAGCTCG
>NW_026525540.1:502500-510000 GCF_943737925.1 Anopheles nili
CGGTGCACGAAAAAAGGGGCACGCGCTATATCTGGCAGAAGGAGAACTCTGCGAGGTAATGTGTGTATGGACAAAAAGTAGGCATTACGGAGTTGAGCAAACGCGCCGAAGACCGCAACTCGATATCTCCAACCGGCTGGTCGGTAGAGCGATTCCCAACACCCCATAGACACCGCAATGGGTGAAAATCGGCTAAGTCCCAGAAATGGGTTTTCACCCAAAAACAGGGTGATGGAGACATTGTACGGAATTGGCGTATATGGACGAAACTTAGCCACGGTGGTGTTCTAACATCACTACTTGGGACACAAAAGCGTCGGACGCATGGTTTCGAGGCAATGTGCGAAAAACGGGCCAAAACGGTGCACGAACAAAGGGGCACGCGCTATATCTGGCAGAAGGAGAACTCTGCGAGGTGTTGTGTGTATGGACGAAAAGTAGGCATTACGGAGTTGAGCAAACGCGCCAAAGACCGGGAATCGATATCTCCAACCGGCTGGTCGGTAGAGCGATTCCCAACACCCCATAGACACCGCAATGGGTGAAAATCGGCTAAGTCCCAGAAATGGGTTTTCACCCAAAAACAGGGTGATGGAGACATTGCACGGAGTTGGCGTATATGGACGAAAGTTAGCCACGGTGGTGTTCTAACATCGGTACTTGGGACGCAAAACCGTCGGACGCATGGTTTCGAAGCGATGTACGAAAAACAGGCCAAAATGGTGCACGAACAAAGGGGCACGCGCTATATCTGGCAGAAGGAGAACTCTGCGAGGTGTTGTGTGTATGGACGAAAAGTAGGCATTACGGAGTTGAGCAAACGCGCCGAAGACCGCAACTCGATATCTCCAACCGGCTGGTCGGTAGAGCGATTCCCAACACCCCATAGACACCGCAATGGGTGAAAATCGGCTAAGTCCCAGAAATGGGTTTTCACCCAAAAACAGGGTGATGGAGACATTGCACGGAGTTGGCGTATATGGACGAAAGTTAGCCACGGTGGTGTTCTAACATCGGTACTTGGGACGCAAAACCGTCGGACGCATGGTTTCGAAGCGATGTACGAAAAACAGGCCAAAATGGTGCACGAACAAAGGGGCACGCGCTATATCTGGCAGAAGGAGAACTCTGCGAGGTGTTGTGTGTATGGACGAAAAGTAGGCATTACGGAGTTGAGCAAACGCGCCGAAGACCGCAACTCGATATCTCCAACCGGCTGGTCGGTAGAGCGATTCTCAACACCCCATAGAAACCGCAATGGGTGAAAATCGGCTAAGTCCCAGAAATGGGTTTTCACCCAAAAACAGGGTGATGGAGACATTGCACGGAGTTGGCGTATATGAACGAAAGTTAGCCACGGTGGTGTTCTAACATCGGTATTTGGGACGCAAAACCGTCGGACGCATGGTTTCGAAGCGATGTACGAAAAACGGGCCAAAATGGTGCACGAACAAAGGGGCACGCGCTATATCTGGCAGAAGGAGAACTCTGCGAGGTGTTGTGTGTATGGACGAAAAGTAGGCATTACGGAGTTGAGCAAACGCGCCGAAGACCGGGAATCGATATCTCCAACCGGCTGGTCGGTAGAGCGATTCCCAACACCCCATAGACACCGCAATGGGTGAAAATCGGCTAAGTCCCAATATGTACCTTCAGAGGGGCATATCTCGAAAACTTCTCGTCAGATCGGGGCCAAATTCACAGAGAAGACACATGTCGAGGAGTTGTTTCGGTTGAGCGATAGTGGTTTTTGGGTGAAAATGTACCCCTAAACCTTGTACAGAGAGGACCCCTTCCGTAGAGCAAAATCCTGAAGGTCGGGGTCGCGCAAGGGTCGACATGGGTCGAGGTGGACTATCATGCGAAACCACTTTTTTCGGTCCCTACGGTGCCCCTAGATGATGAAAAGTACAATCCGAGGTTGATTACGAACACTTTTGTGCACCCCCTTCCGTAGAGCAAAATCCTGAAGGTCGGGGTTGCGCACAAGTAGACCCCCTTCCGTAGAGCAAAATCCTGAAGGTCGGGGTCGCGCAAGGGTCGACATGGGTCGAGGTGGACTATCATGCGAAACCACTTTTTTCGGTCCCTACGGTGCCCCTAGATGATGAAAAGTACAATCCGAGGTTGATTACGAACACTTTTGTGCACCCCCTTCCGTAGAGCAAAATCCTGAAGGTCGGGGTCGCACAAGTGTGCACCCCCTACCGTAGAGCAAAATCCTGAAGGTCGGGGTCGCGCAAGGGTCGACATGGGTCGAGGTGGACTATCATGCGAAACCACTTTTTTCGGTCCCTACGGTGCCCCTAGATGATGAAAAGTACAATCCGAGGTTGATTACGAACACTTTTGTGCACCCCCTTCCGTAGAGCAAAATCCTGAAGGTCGGGGTCGCGCAAGGGTCGACATGGGTCGAGGTGGACTATCATGCGAAACCACTTTTTTCGGTCCCTACGGTGCCCCTAGATGATGAAAAGTACAATCCGAGGTTGATTACGAACACTTTTGTGCACCCCCTTCCGTAGAGCAAAATCCTGAAGGTCGGGGTCGCGCAAGGGTCGACATGGGTCGAGGTGGACTATCATGCGAAACCACTTTTTTCGGTCCCTACGGTGCCCCTAGATGATGAAAAGTACAATCCGAGGTTGATTACGAACACTTTTGTGCACCCCCTTCCGTAGAGCAAAATCCTGAAGGTCGGGGTCGCGCAAGGGTCGACATGGGTCGAGGTGGACTATCATGCGAAACCACTTTTTTCGGTCCCTACGGTGCCCCTAGATGATGAAAAGTACAATCCGAGGTTGATTACGAACACTTTTGTGCACCCCCTTCCGTAGAGCAAAATCCTGAAGGTCGGGGTTGCGCACAAGTAGACCCCCTTCCGTAGAGCAAAATCCTGAAGGTCGGGGTCGCGCAAGGGTCGACATGGGTCGAGGTGGACTATCATGCGAAACCACTTTTTTCGGTCCCTACGGTGCCCCTAGATGATGAAAAGTACAATCCGAGGTTGATTACGAACACTTTTGTGCACCCCCTTCCGTAGAGCAAAATCCTGAAGGTCGGGGTCGCGCAAGGGTAGACCCCTTCCGTAGAGCAAAATCCTGAAGGTCGGGGTCGCGCAAGGGTCGACATGGGTCGAGGTGGACTATCATGCGAAACCACTTTTTTCGGTCCCTACGGTGCCCCTAGATGATGAAAAGTACAATCCGAGGTTGATTACGAACACTTTTGTGCACCCCCTTCCGTAGAGCAAAATCCTGAAGGTCGGGGTCGCGCAAGGGTAGACCCCTTCCGTAGAGCAAAATCCTGAAGGTCGGGGTTGCGCACAAGTCGACCCCCTTCCGTAGAGCAAAATCCTGAAGGTCGGGGTTGCGCACAAGTCGACCCCCTTCCGTAGAGCAAAATCCTGAAGGTCGGGGTTGCGCACAAGTCGACCCCCTTCCGTAGAGCAAAATCCTGAAGGTCGGGGTCGCGCAAGGGTCGACATGGGTCGAGGTGGACTATCATGCGAAACCACTTTTTTCGGTCCCTACGGTGCCCCTCGATGATGAAAAGTACAATCCGAGGTTGATTACGAACACTTTTGTGCACCCCCTTCCGTAGAGCAAAATCCTGAAGGTCGGGGTTGCGCACAAGTAGACCCCCTTCCGTAGAGCAAAATCCTGAAGGTCGGGGTCGCGCAAGGGTCGACATGGGTCGAGGTGGACTATCATGCGAAACCACTTTTTTCGGTCCCTACGGTGCCCCTAGATGATGAAAAGTACAATCCGAGGTTGATTACGAACACTTTTGTGCACCCCCTTCCGTAGAGCAAAATCCTGAAGGTCGGGGTTGCGCACAAGTCGACCCCCTTCCGTAGAGCAAAATCCTGAAGGTCGGGGTCGCGCAAGGGTCGACATGGGTCGAGGTGGACTATGATGCGAAACCACTTTTTTCGGTCCCTACGGTGCCCCTAGATGATGAAAAGTACAATCCGAGGTTGATTACGAACACTTTTGTGCACCCCCTTCCGTAGAGCAAAATCCTGAAGGTCGGGGTTGCGCACAAGTCGACCCCCTTCCGTAGAGCAAAATCCTGAAGGTCGGGGTCGCGCAAGGGTCGACATGGGTCGAGGTGGACTATCATGCGAAACCACTTTTTTCGGTCCCTACGGTGCCCCTAGATGATGAAAAGTACAATCCGAGGTTGATTACGAACACTTTTGTGCACCCCCTTCCGTAGAGCAAAATCCTGAAGGTCGGGGTCGCACAAGTGTGCACCCCCTTCCGTAGAGCAAAATCCTGAAGGTCGGGGTCGCGCAAGGGTCGACATGGGTCGAGGTGGACTATCATGCGAAACCACTTTTTTCGGTCCCTACGGTGCTCCTAGATGATGAAAAGTACAATCCGAGGTTGATTACGAACACTTTTGTGCACCCCCTTCCGTAGAGCAAAATCCTGAAGGTCGGGGTTGCGCACAAGTAGACCCCCTTCCGTAGAGCAAAATCCTGAAGGTCGGGGTCGCGCAAGGGTCGACATGGGTCGAGGTGGACTATCATGCGAAACCACTTTTTTCGGTCCCTACGGTGCCCCTAGATGATGAAAAGTACAATCCGAGGTTGATTACGAACACTTTTGTGCACCCCCTTCCGTAGAGCAAAATCCTGAAGGTCGGGGTTGCGCACAAGTAGACCCCCTTCCGTAGAGCAAAATCCTGAAGGTCCGGGTTCTCGGGGCGGTCGAGGCCCTCGGACGTGCACGAAAAGTCGGTACCCACGCCGAGCTTCAGAATTTGGTCTCCAGAGACTAAGTCCCAACCGAAACTGGCAACCCACAAAAGTGTACCAAGGAGTGGTCGGATCGAGTTACAGTGTTCGAGAGTATTGACGAGGATGGTTATACGCAACTTTTTGCTAAAGGTGTCCAAGACCGTCAGACCCTTACTTACGGAGATATAAGACACGTGCGTGGTTGCTCGTGCCGAGCTTCAGAAATGTTGCTCCAGAGACTAAGTCCCAGAAAACCTTCGGACCCCAAAAACTCCCAGAAGGAGTCGTCGGATCGTTTCGCGATGTTCTAGTGAAATGTTCAGCTCGACGGAATGCAACTTTTACCTAAAGGGGTCCAAGACCGTCAGACGCTTAGGTACGGAGATACGGGCATGGGTCGGTTTTCCCCATACAAAATACCCCATGGAAAACTGCAAAACCCCAAAACAGGTCGAAGGAGTGGTCGGATCGTTTCGTGGTGTTCTAGTGAAATGTTCCATTTGATAGGGCGCAACTTTTTGCTAAAGGTGTCCAAGACCGTCAGACCCTTACTTACGGAGATATAAGACACGTGCGTGGTTGCTCGTGCCGAGCTTCAGAAATGTTGCTCCAGAGACTAAGTCCCAGAAAACCTTCCGACCCCAAAAACTCCCAGAAGGAGGCGTCGGATCGTTTCGCGATGTTCTAGTGAAATGTTCAGCTCGACGGAATGCAACTTTTACCTAAAGGGGTCCAAGACCGTCAGACGCTTAGGTACGGAGATACGGGCATGGGTCGGTTTTTCCCATACAAAATACCCCATGGAAAACTGCAAAACCCCAAAACAGGTCGAAGGAGTGGTCGGATCGTTTCGTGGTGTTCTAGTGAAATGTTCCATTCGATAGGGCGCAACTTTTTGCTTAAGGTGTCCAAGACCGTCAGACACTTACTTACGGAGATATAAGACACGTGCGTGGTTGCTCGTGCCGAGCTTCAGAAATGTTGCTCCAGAGACTAAGTCCCAGAAAACCTTCGGACCCCAAAAACTCCCAGAAGGAGTCGTCGGATCGTTTCGCGATGTTCCAGTGAAATGTTCAGCTCGACGAAATGCAACTTTTACCTAAAGGGGTCCAAGACCGTCAGACGCTTAGGTACGGAGATACGGGCATGGGTCGATTTTCCCCATACAAAATACCCCATGGAAAACTGCAAAACCCCAAAACAGGTCGAAGGAGTGGTCGGATCGTTTCGTGGTGTTCTAGTGAAATGTTCCATTCGATAGGGCGCAACTTTTTGCTAAAGGTGTCCAAGACCGTCAGACCCTTACTTACGGAGATATAAGACACGTGCGTGGTTGCTCGTGCCGAGCTTCAGAAATGTTGCTCCAGAGACTAAGTCCCAGAAAACCTTCGGACCCCAAAAACTCCCAGAAGGAGTCGTCGGATCGTTTCGCGATGTTCTAGTGAAATGTTCAGCTCGACAAAATGCAACTTTTACCTAAAGGGGTCCAAGACCGTCAGACGCTTAGGTACGGAGATACGGGCATGGGTCGGTTTTCCCCATACAAAATACCCCATGGAAAACTGCAAAACCCCAAAACAGGTCGAAGGAGTGGTCGGATCGTTTCGTGATGTTCTAGTGAAATGTTCCATTCGATAGGTCGCAACTTTTTGCTAAAGGTGTCCAAGACCGTCAGACCCTTACTTACGGAGATATAAGACACGTGCGTGGTTGCTCGTGCCAAGCTTCAGAAATGTTGCTCCAGAGACTAAGTCCCAGAAAACCTTCGGACCCCAAAAACTCCCAGAAGGAGTCGTCGGATCGTTTCGCAATGTTCTAGTGAAATGTTCAGCTCGACGGAATGCAACTTTTACCTAAAGGGGTCCAAGACCGTCAGACGCTTAGGTACGGAGATACGGGCATGGGTCGGTTTTCCCCATACAAAATACCCCATGGAAAACTGCAAAACCCCAAAACAGGTCGAAGGAGTGGTCGGATCGTTTCGTGGTGTTCTACTGACTTTTTAGGCTTAACGAGACACAACTTTCCGCAGAAGGGTGCAAAACTGTCAGACTCATAGTTTCGGAGATACAAGCATGGGTCATGTTTGCTCGTGCCGAGCTTCAGAATTTTCCATGGCCAAAAAGCCCTAGAATTTGACATTTCACTATTATAGGGAGGTATGGTTGTACTGAGTCGTCATAGAAAGTTTAGCCTCCTCATGTAAACTGACGATTCGATATCAGGGAGGTCGGGAGTTGTCGAAAAGAGACCCTAGGACCTAATACTAGACCCATGCAGTGGCAAGGTGTTTCGGCCCGTGGGTGACGGTTGTATGAAATTTGGGTGACGGCAACTACGACTGGTTCTGGTACCGGGAAGGTGTGTCTTGGGGTCCGGAGGCGTTTTAACGGTAGCTGGGTGGTCGGAACGGTGACCTAGGGTGGTTTTGGGGTAAATCACCTACCTCCACCAATGGTCAACCAGAGGCTAGTGGTACTTGGAAAACACCCTGGGAAGGTTTCCCAGGGCTCGGAGTAGCAGTAACAAGGGATGCCGCTGTCTCTAGGTCGCGGAACCACTGTGCTTGCCTGCAACACAGTCCTAGGGAGAGCGGCCGAAAGGTTCCGCACGGTGACTTGCACCCACCGGGAAAGGGGTCAAGTAGCCAAGAGGTGTCCAACCAAGGGTTAGTGGTACATGGAAAACACCCTGGGAAGCTGTCCCAGGGCTCGGAGTAGAGTGACTTGCACCCACCGGGAAAGGGGTCAAGT
>NW_026525540.1:520000-527500 GCF_943737925.1 Anopheles nili
AATCGGCTAAGTCCCAGAAATGGGTTTTCACCCAAAAACAGGGTGATGGAGACATTGCACGGAGTTGGCGTATATGGACGAAAGTTAGCCACGGTGGTGTTCTAACATCGGTACTTGGGACGCAAAACCGTCGGACGCATGGTTTCGAAGCAATGTGCGAAAAACGGGCCAAAACGGTGCACGAAAAAAGGGGCACGCGCTATATCTGGCAGAAGGAGAACTCTGCGAGGTAATGTGTGTATGGACAAAAAGTAGGCATTACGGAGTTGAGCAAACGCGCCGAAGACCGCAACTCGATATCTCCAACCGGCTGGTCGGTAGAGCGATTCCCAACACCCCATAGACACCGCAATGGGTGAAAATCGGCTAAGTCCCAGAAATGGGTTTTCACCCAAAAACAGGGTGATGGAGACATTGTACGGAATTGGCGTATATGGACGAAACTTAGCCACGGTGGTGTTCTAACATCACTACTTGGGACACAAAAGCGTCGGACGCATGGTTTCGAGGCAATGTGCGAAAAACGGGCCAAAACGGTGCACGAACAAAGGGGCACGCGCTATATCTGGCAGAAGGAGAACTCTGCGAGGTGTTGTGTGTATGGACGAAAAGTAGGCATTACGGAGTTGAGCAAACGCGCCAAAGACCGGGAATCGATATCTCCAACCGGCTGGTCGGTAGAGCGATTCCCAACACCCCATAGACACCGCAATGGGTGAAAATCGGCTAAGTCCCAGAAATGGGTTTTCACCCAAAAACAGGGTGATGGAGACATTGCACGGAGTTGGCGTATATGGACGAAAGTTAGCCACGGTGGTGTTCTAACATCGGTACTTGGGACGCAAAACCGTCGGACGCATGGTTTCGAAGCGATGTACGAAAAACAGGCCAAAATGGTGCACGAACAAAGGGGCACGCGCTATATCTGGCAGAAGGAGAACTCTGCGAGGTGTTGTGTGTATGGACGAAAAGTAGGCATTACGGAGTTGAGCAAACGCGCCGAAGACCGCAACTCGATATCTCCAACCGGCTGGTCGGTAGAGCGATTCCCAACACCCCATAGACACCGCAATGGGTGAAAATCGGCTAAGTCCCAGAAATGGGTTTTCACCCAAAAACAGGGTGATGGAGACATTGCACGGAGTTGGCGTATATGGACGAAAGTTAGCCACGGTGGTGTTCTAACATCGGTACTTGGGACGCAAAACCGTCGGACGCATGGTTTCGAAGCGATGTACGAAAAACAGGCCAAAATGGTGCACGAACAAAGGGGCACGCGCTATATCTGGCAGAAGGAGAACTCTGCGAGGTGTTGTGTGTATGGACGAAAAGTAGGCATTACGGAGTTGAGCAAACGCGCCGAAGACCGCAACTCGATATCTCCAACCGGCTGGTCGGTAGAGCGATTCTCAACACCCCATAGAAACCGCAATGGGTGAAAATCGGCTAAGTCCCAGAAATGGGTTTTCACCCAAAAACAGGGTGATGGAGACATTGCACGGAGTTGGCGTATATGAACGAAAGTTAGCCACGGTGGTGTTCTAACATCGGTATTTGGGACGCAAAACCGTCGGACGCATGGTTTCGAAGCGATGTACGAAAAACGGGCCAAAATGGTGCACGAACAAAGGGGCACGCGCTATATCTGGCAGAAGGAGAACTCTGCGAGGTGTTGTGTGTATGGACGAAAAGTAGGCATTACGGAGTTGAGCAAACGCGCCGAAGACCGGGAATCGATATCTCCAACCGGCTGGTCGGTAGAGCGATTCCCAACACCCCATAGACACCGCAATGGGTGAAAATCGGCTAAGTCCCAATATGTACCTTCAGAGGGGCATATCTCGAAAACTTCTCGTCAGATCGGGGCCAAATTCACAGAGAAGACACATGTCGAGGAGTTGTTTCGGTTGAGCGATAGTGGTTTTTGGGTGAAAATGTACCCCTAAACCTTGTACAGAGAGGACCCCTTCCGTAGAGCAAAATCCTGAAGGTCGGGGTCGCGCAAGGGTCGACATGGGTCGAGGTGGACTATCATGCGAAACCACTTTTTTCGGTCCCTACGGTGCCCCTAGATGATGAAAAGTACAATCCGAGGTTGATTACGAACACTTTTGTGCACCCCCTTCCGTAGAGCAAAATCCTGAAGGTCGGGGTTGCGCACAAGTAGACCCCCTTCCGTAGAGCAAAATCCTGAAGGTCGGGGTCGCGCAAGGGTCGACATGGGTCGAGGTGGACTATCATGCGAAACCACTTTTTTCGGTCCCTACGGTGCCCCTAGATGATGAAAAGTACAATCCGAGGTTGATTACGAACACTTTTGTGCACCCCCTTCCGTAGAGCAAAATCCTGAAGGTCGGGGTCGCACAAGTGTGCACCCCCTACCGTAGAGCAAAATCCTGAAGGTCGGGGTCGCGCAAGGGTCGACATGGGTCGAGGTGGACTATCATGCGAAACCACTTTTTTCGGTCCCTACGGTGCCCCTAGATGATGAAAAGTACAATCCGAGGTTGATTACGAACACTTTTGTGCACCCCCTTCCGTAGAGCAAAATCCTGAAGGTCGGGGTCGCGCAAGGGTCGACATGGGTCGAGGTGGACTATCATGCGAAACCACTTTTTTCGGTCCCTACGGTGCCCCTAGATGATGAAAAGTACAATCCGAGGTTGATTACGAACACTTTTGTGCACCCCCTTCCGTAGAGCAAAATCCTGAAGGTCGGGGTCGCGCAAGGGTCGACATGGGTCGAGGTGGACTATCATGCGAAACCACTTTTTTCGGTCCCTACGGTGCCCCTAGATGATGAAAAGTACAATCCGAGGTTGATTACGAACACTTTTGTGCACCCCCTTCCGTAGAGCAAAATCCTGAAGGTCGGGGTTGCGCACAAGTAGACCCCCTTCCGTAGAGCAAAATCCTGAAGGTCGGGGTCGCGCAAGGGTCGACATGGGTCGAGGTGGACTATCATGCGAAACCACTTTTTTCGGTCCCTACGGTGCCCCTAGATGATGAAAAGTACAATCCGAGGTTGATTACGAACACTTTTGTGCACCCCCTTCCGTAGAGCAAAATCCTGAAGGTCGGGGTCGCGCAAGGGTAGACCCCTTCCGTAGAGCAAAATCCTGAAGGTCGGGGTCGCGCAAGGGTCGACATGGGTCGAGGTGGACTATCATGCGAAACCACTTTTTTCGGTCCCTACGGTGCCCCTAGATGATGAAAAGTACAATCCGAGGTTGATTACGAACACTTTTGTGCACCCCCTTCCGTAGAGCAAAATCCTGAAGGTCGGGGTCGCGCAAGGGTAGACCCCTTCCGTAGAGCAAAATCCTGAAGGTCGGGGTTGCGCACAAGTCGACCCCCTTCCGTAGAGCAAAATCCTGAAGGTCGGGGTTGCGCACAAGTCGACCCCCTTCCGTAGAGCAAAATCCTGAAGGTCGGGGTTGCGCACAAGTCGACCCCCTTCCGTAGAGCAAAATCCTGAAGGTCGGGGTCGCGCAAGGGTCGACATGGGTCGAGGTGGACTATCATGCGAAACCACTTTTTTCGGTCCCTACGGTGCCCCTAGATGATGAAAAGTACAATCCGAGGTTGATTACGAACACTTTTGTGCACCCCCTTCCGTAGAGCAAAATCCTGAAGGTCGGGGTTGCGCACAAGTAGACCCCCTTCCGTAGAGCAAAATCCTGAAGGTCGGGGTCGCGCAAGGGTCGACATGGGTCGAGGTGGACTATCATGCGAAACCACTTTTTTCGGTCCCTACGGTGCCCCTAGATGATGAAAAGTACAATCCGAGGTTGATTACGAACACTTTTGTGCACCCCCTTCCGTAGAGCAAAATCCTGAAGGTCGGGGTTGCGCACAAGTCGACCCCCTTCCGTAGAGCAAAATCCTGAAGGTCGGGGTCGCGCAAGGGTCGACATGGGTCGAGGTGGACTATGATGCGAAACCACTTTTTTCGGTCCCTACGGTGCCCCTAGATGATGAAAAGTACAATCCGAGGTTGATTACGAACACTTTTGTGCACCCCCTTCCGTAGAGCAAAATCCTGAAGGTCGGGGTTGCGCACAAGTCGACCCCCTTCCGTAGAGCAAAATCCTGAAGGTCGGGGTCGCGCAAGGGTCGACATGGGTCGAGGTGGACTATCATGCGAAACCACTTTTTTCGGTCCCTACGGTGCCCCTAGATGATGAAAAGTACAATCCGAGGTTGATTACGAACACTTTTGTGCACCCCCTTCCGTAGAGCAAAATCCTGAAGGTCGGGGTCGCACAAGTGTGCACCCCCTTCCGTAGAGCAAAATCCTGAAGGTCGGGGTCGCGCAAGGGTCGACATGGGTCGAGGTGGACTATCATGCGAAACCACTTTTTTCGGTCCCTACGGTGCTCCTAGATGATGAAAAGTACAATCCGAGGTTGATTACGAACACTTTTGTGCACCCCCTTCCGTAGAGCAAAATCCTGAAGGTCGGGGTTGCGCACAAGTAGACCCCCTTCCGTAGAGCAAAATCCTGAAGGTCGGGGTCGCGCAAGGGTCGACATGGGTCGAGGTGGACTATCATGCGAAACCACTTTTTTCGGTCCCTACGGTGCCCCTAGATGATGAAAAGTACAATCCGAGGTTGATTACGAACACTTTTGTGCACCCCCTTCCGTAGAGCAAAATCCTGAAGGTCGGGGTTGCGCACAAGTAGACCCCCTTCCGTAGAGCAAAATCCTGAAGGTCCGGGTTCTCGGGGCGGTCGAGGCCCTCGGACGTGCACGAAAAGTCGGTACCCACGCCGAGCTTCAGAATTTGGTCTCCAGAGACTAAGTCCCAACCGAAACTGGCAACCCACAAAAGTGTACCAAGGAGTGGTCGGATCGAGTTACAGTGTTCGAGAGTATTGACGAGGATGGTTATACGCAACTTTTTGCTAAAGGTGTCCAAGACCGTCAGACCCTTACTTACGGAGATATAAGACACGTGCGTGGTTGCTCGTGCCGAGCTTCAGAAATGTTGCTCCAGAGACTAAGTCCCAGAAAACCTTCGGACCCCAAAAACTCCCAGAAGGAGTCGTCGGATCGTTTCGCGATGTTCTAGTGAAATGTTCAGCTCGACGGAATGCAACTTTTACCTAAAGGGGTCCAAGACCGTCAGACGCTTAGGTACGGAGATACGGGCATGGGTCGGTTTTCCCCATACAAAATACCCCATGGAAAACTGCAAAACCCCAAAACAGGTCGAAGGAGTGGTCGGATCGTTTCGTGGTGTTCTAGTGAAATGTTCCATTTGATAGGGCGCAACTTTTTGCTAAAGGTGTCCAAGACCGTCAGACCCTTACTTACGGAGATATAAGACACGTGCGTGGTTGCTCGTGCCGAGCTTCAGAAATGTTGCTCCAGAGACTAAGTCCCAGAAAACCTTCCGACCCCAAAAACTCCCAGAAGGAGGCGTCGGATCGTTTCGCGATGTTCTAGTGAAATGTTCAGCTCGACGGAATGCAACTTTTACCTAAAGGGGTCCAAGACCGTCAGACGCTTAGGTACGGAGATACGGGCATGGGTCGGTTTTTCCCATACAAAATACCCCATGGAAAACTGCAAAACCCCAAAACAGGTCGAAGGAGTGGTCGGATCGTTTCGTGGTGTTCTAGTGAAATGTTCCATTCGATAGGGCGCAACTTTTTGCTTAAGGTGTCCAAGACCGTCAGACACTTACTTACGGAGATATAAGACACGTGCGTGGTTGCTCGTGCCGAGCTTCAGAAATGTTGCTCCAGAGACTAAGTCCCAGAAAACCTTCGGACCCCAAAAACTCCCAGAAGGAGTCGTCGGATCGTTTCGCGATGTTCCAGTGAAATGTTCAGCTCGACGAAATGCAACTTTTACCTAAAGGGGTCCAAGACCGTCAGACGCTTAGGTACGGAGATACGGGCATGGGTCGATTTTCCCCATACAAAATACCCCATGGAAAACTGCAAAACCCCAAAACAGGTCGAAGGAGTGGTCGGATCGTTTCGTGGTGTTCTAGTGAAATGTTCCATTCGATAGGGCGCAACTTTTTGCTAAAGGTGTCCAAGACCGTCAGACCCTTACTTACGGAGATATAAGACACGTGCGTGGTTGCTCGTGCCGAGCTTCAGAAATGTTGCTCCAGAGACTAAGTCCCAGAAAACCTTCGGACCCCAAAAACTCCCAGAAGGAGTCGTCGGATCGTTTCGCGATGTTCTAGTGAAATGTTCAGCTCGACAAAATGCAACTTTTACCTAAAGGGGTCCAAGACCGTCAGACGCTTAGGTACGGAGATACGGGCATGGGTCGGTTTTCCCCATACAAAATACCCCATGGAAAACTGCAAAACCCCAAAACAGGTCGAAGGAGTGGTCGGATCGTTTCGTGATGTTCTAGTGAAATGTTCCATTCGATAGGTCGCAACTTTTTGCTAAAGGTGTCCAAGACCGTCAGACCCTTACTTACGGAGATATAAGACACGTGCGTGGTTGCTCGTGCCAAGCTTCAGAAATGTTGCTCCAGAGACTAAGTCCCAGAAAACCTTCGGACCCCAAAAACTCCCAGAAGGAGTCGTCGGATCGTTTCGCAATGTTCTAGTGAAATGTTCAGCTCGACGGAATGCAACTTTTACCTAAAGGGGTCCAAGACCGTCAGACGCTTAGGTACGGAGATACGGGCATGGGTCGGTTTTCCCCATACAAAATACCCCATGGAAAACTGCAAAACCCCAAAACAGGTCGAAGGAGTGGTCGGATCGTTTCGTGGTGTTCTAGTGAAATGTTCCATTCGATAGGGCGCAACTTTTTGCTAAAGGTGTCCAAGACCGTCAGACCCTTACTTACGGAGATATAAGACACGTGCGTGGTTGCTCGTGCCGAGCTTCAGAAATGTTGCTCCAGAGACTAAGTCCCAGAAAACTTTCTGACCCCAAAAACTCCCAGAAGGAGTCGTCGGATCGTTTTGCGATGTTCTAGCGAAATGTTCAGCTCGACGAAATGCAACTTTTACCTAAAGGGGTCCAAGACCGTCAGACGCTTAGGTACGGAGATACGGGCATGGGTCGGTTTTCCCCATACAAAATACCCCATGGAAAACTGCAAAACCCCAAAACAGGTCGAAGGAGTGGTCGGATCGTTTCGTGGTGTTCTAGTGAAATGTTCCATTCGATAGGGCGCAACTTTTTGCTAAAGGCGTCCAAGACCGTCAGACACTTACTTACGGAGATATAAGACACGTGCGTGGTTGCTCGTGCCGAGCTTCAGAAATGTTGCTCCAGAGACTAAGTCCCAGAAAACCTTCCGACCCCAAAAACTCGCAGAAGGAGTCGTCGGATCGTTTCGCGATGTTCTAGTGAAATGTTCAGCTCGACGGAATGCAACTTTTACCTAAAGGGGTCCAAGACCGTCAGACGCTTAGGTACGGAGATACGGGCATGGGTCGGTTTTCCCCATACAAAATACCCCATGGAAAACTGCAAAACCCCAAAACAGGTCGAAGGAGTGGTCGGATCGTT
>NW_026525540.1:532500-535000 GCF_943737925.1 Anopheles nili
GCTTCCGGTGCCACGAGATCGGGCACCGATCCTTTGAGTGCAAAGGAACCGACAGATCGAATCGCTGTTTCCGCTGCGGTAACGAGGGCCATCGCGCAAGGGGCTGCAAGGCTCCGGCGTGCTGTGGAGTGTGCGGATTGGCACACCAGACCGGTGATCGGTCTTGTCGAGGAGCTCAGACTACACGTTCACACGTGTAATGCAGCTGAACTGCCAGCGACGCGCCGTCTCCCAAGACCTTGCGATCCAGCATGCGCGTGAGGATCGGGCGGACGTTGTCCTCCTGTCCGATCCGCATCGCGTGCCCACGAACAACGGGAACTGGATCGCAGATGAGTCTGGGAGTGTCGCAATTATAGCGACAGGTAGGTCGCCAGTTCAGAGAGTGCTAGCGACTGGAGTGCCGTGGGTGGCAGCAGCCGTCATTGACGGCGTGCTCTTCATCTGCTGCTACGTTCGGCCTCTAGTCAACGTTGAGCGCTTTGTGCAGGTGCTGGAAGCCGTTGAAATGGTGGCAATGGGTCACCAGCGAATCGTCCTCGCTGGAGACTTCAACGCCAGCCATGAAGAGTGGGGCAGCCCTCGCTCGTCCGCCAAGGGCGAGGAGCTGCTGCTGACCTGCGAACGGCTAGGTTTGAAGGTGCTCAATCGCGGCGACACACCCACCTTCGTAGGGAACGGGGTTGCCAGCGAGAGCATAGTCGACGTATCCTTCGCCAGCCATGCCATCGCTGGTCCGGGCGATTGGGCGGTCAGCAGCCGGCCCACTCTAAGTGACCATCGAGCGGTTTGCTTCACCATCAGCGAAGCTAACAACAGCAACCGCGAGCATCATGCACGGAGCGCGACAACAGAACACCGAGACCGATCACGGAACATCATGAGGTGGATGATCACCAAGTTCAGCCCGAACATCTTCGCTGAACTGTTGGTTGATCTCCGCCTTGATGAAATGGCGAAGGATGTGAAAGGGCTGATGAAGACCCTACGCGAGGCATGTAACGCCACAATGCCGAGGCAGCAGCCGGGCCTGGGAGCCAACCGCTCGGCCTTTTGGTGGAACCCTCAGCTGGCGGAGCTGAGGACTGCCTGTCAACGAGCCAGGGAAGCAGTGCAACAGGCAAGGGATCCGGAGCAGCGTGCTTGCCGAATGAACATGGCGCGCGTCGTGGAGCGCCAGTTCGAAGCGGAAATCCGGGCAAGCAAGCGTCGCTGCTTCCAGGATCTTATCAACGAGGCAGAGAGCAACATCTTCGGAGCCGGCTACAGGGTCGTGATGACTCGCTTGAGGGGAAGTCGAACACCGCCAGAGCGGGACCCTCAAGTGCTCGGCACCATCGTGGCGGAGCTGTTCCCCGAACACCCTGCGATGGAGTGGCCGGAACCATCACCGACGGCGGCGTCGACCATCCGCCCCGTCTCCGAGAACGAGCTGTTGGAAATCGCTGCTTCACTGAACCCGCGAAAGGCCCCGGGCATCGACGGGATTCCTAATGGCGCATTGACGGTGGCCATTCGGACGAGTCCTGGTACGTTCTGCCGGATATACCAGGACCTCATCGACAGAGCAGAATTCCCGGCGCAGTGGAAGCGCCAACGGTTGGTGCTATTGGCGAAACCGGGCAAACCACCGGGCCTGCCGTCATCATATAGGCCCCTATGCATGCTCGACACTGCCGCTAAAGTGTTTGAGCGCATAGTACTGAATCGGCTCAACGAGCACTTGGAGCAGGCCAACGCTCCCCGTCTCTCCCCCGCACAGTACGGTTTCCGTAGGGGGAGATCGACAGTGCAAGCCATTCAGGAGGTGGTGGCCCGAGGACAACGCGCCATGGCCTTTGGAAGAACCAACCGTCGGGATAAACGATGCCTCATGGTGGTAGCCTTGGACGTTGCCAACGCCTTCAACAGCGCCAGTTGGACGGCGATTGGCCAATGCCTGAAGGAGAAGCTGGTGCCGCAGCCGCTGCAAAGGCTCCTTCGGAGCTACTTCACTGGCCGCGTGCTGTGGTACGAGACCAGCAGGGGCATCGTTGCTCGTGACGTATCCGCAGGAGTGCCGCAGGGGTCGATCCTGGGACCGACCCTCTGGAACGTATTGTACGATGGCGTTTTAGGCTTGGAGCTGCCACCGGGCGTCGACATCATCGGGTACGCGGACGACATCGTCTTGACGGCTCCGGGTTGTACTCCCAGAGAGGCCGCTGCAGAGGCCGAAAAGGCTGTACTGATCATCAACCAGTGGATGGAGCGTCACCACCTCAAGCTCTCCGCCGGCAAAACTGAGATGGTGATGATCAGCAGCCTTCGTCAGGGACACCCGCGTATTCCGGTGGACATCTGCGGCACAATCGTCGAGTCGTCGAGGACCATCCGCTACCTCGGCGTCACGCTGGAGGATCACCTTAGCTGGAAACAGCACGTCGAGGCCGTGTCGCAAAAGGCTCTCCGTGTTGCGAAAGCAGTAACTGCATTGATGCAGAACCACGGTGGTCCCAAG
>NW_026525540.1:542500-560000 GCF_943737925.1 Anopheles nili
GTGGCGCAAGTCGCTTGGGTAAGGCGACGCTGCACACACGTGGTGCTATGTGCAGAAGGGTGTGCTGCTGTGGTGTGTCCTAGTGGGTGGTGTGCTTGTGCCCCAGACATGGGGTGCATGTGCGCTACTGGCTGGGGTGCACCATAGCTACCCGAATGGAGCGATAGAGAGGAGGTGAGCTTTAGCGGGTCAAGTCCATTGGGCTTGATCCGCGAAAAGCACCAAGTCCCGAAAGTCAAAGCCCGAGTTGCTATGGTGTGCGAAAAGCTGCATTTAATGTTGAAAAAAAGTACAAGTCCCAAAACTTGACTTCCCGAAAAATTTCAACTAGTTGCATAGCACCAGGCGTACACACGGAGGAGATTGTTGCGAGACGAACACGCTGTTGGAAGACAACCGAATGCACGCGGGATTGCTCACGGAGCAAGCGCAAGCACGCGAAACAGCTTGCACGGGTGATGGACCACATTGGACGAGTGACGGTTACCGGTTACCAGTGGGTTAGCCATGTTGTAACGGGCTAAGAGGCCTGTTCAGCCAGAGTGTACGGAGTTCAGATGGCTAGGTGCGCACGCAGGCATCGAGGTTTTGATGGTTTGCGCAGAGTTGTAGCACGGCAGAGAGCGCGCCGGAGCAGTTTCAGTCCAATCGGACGATGCGCGGGTGTTTTACAGAACATTGAAAGTTGTGTGGAAGCAAACCCCTGGAAGTATGCAATAAATGGGAAAACACGAAATACTCTCGGATGGAGGTGTCTGAGAAGTTTTGCGTATATGGACGAAAGTTAGCCACGGTGGTGTTCTAACATCGGTGCTTGGGACGCAAAACCGTCGAACGCATGGTTTCGAGGCAATGTGCGAAAAACGGGCAAAATGGTGCACGAACAAAGGGGCACGCGCTATATCTGGCAGAAGGAGAACTCTGCGAGGTGTTGTGTGTATGGACGAAAAGTAGGCATTACGGAGTTGAGCAAACGCGCCGAAGACCGCAACTCGATATCTCCAACCGGCTGGTCGGTAGAGCGATTCCCAACACCCCATAGACACCGCAATGGGTGAAAATCGGCCAAGTCCCAGAAATGGGTTTTCACCCAAAAACAGGGTGATGGAGACATTGCACGGAGTTGGCGTATATGGACGAAAGTTAGCCACGGTGGTGTTCTAACATCGGTACCTGGGACGCAAAAGCGTCGCACGCATGGTTTCGAAGCGATGTGCGAAAAACGGGCCAAAATGGTGCACGAACAAAGGGGCACGCGCTATATCTGGCAGAAGGAGAACTCTGCGCGGTGTTGTGTGTACGGACGAAAAGTAGGCATTACGGAGTTGAGCAAACGCGCCGAAGACCGCAAAACGATATCTCCAACCGGCTGGTCGGTAGAGCGATTCCCAACACCCCATAGACACCGCAATGGGTGAAAATCGGCTAAGTCCCAAAATGTACCTTCAGAGGGGCATATCTCGAAAACTACTCGTCAGATCGGGGCCAAATTCACAGATAAGACACATGTCGAGGAGTTGTTTCGGTTGAGCGATAGTGGTTTTTGGGTGAAAATGTACCCCTAAACCTTGTACAGAGAGGACCCCTTCCGTAGAGCAAAATCCTGAAGGTCGGGGTCGCGCAAGGGTTGACATGGATCGAGGTGGACTATCATGCGAAACCACTTTTTTCGGTCCCTACGGTGCCCCTAGATGATGAAAAGTACAATCCGAGGTTGATTACGAACACTTTTGTGCACCCCCTTCCGTAGAGCAAAATCCTGAAGGTCGGGGTCGAGCAAGGAGAGACCCCTTCCGTAGAGCAAAATCCTGAAGGTCGGGGTCGCGCAAGGGTCGACATGGGTCGAGGTGGACTATCATGCGAAACCACTTTTTTCGGTCCCTACGGTGCCTCTAGATGATGAAAAGTACAATCCGAGGTTGATTACGAACACTTTTGTGCACCCCCTTCCGTAGAGCAAAATCCTGAAGGTCGGGGTTGCGCACAAGTAGACCCCCTTCCGTAGAGCAAAATCCTGAAGGTCGGGGTTGCGCACAAGTAGACCCCCTTCCGTAGAGCAAAATCCTGAAGGTCGGGGTCGCGCAAGGGTCGACATGGGTCGAGGTGGACTATCATGCGAACCCACTATTTTCGGTCCCTACGGTGCCCCTAGATGATGAAAAGTACAATCCGAGGTTGATTACGAACACTTTTGTGCACCCCCTTCCGTAGAGCAAAATCCTGAAGGTCGGGGTCGCGCAAGGGTCGACATGGGTCGAGGTGGACTATCATGCGAAACCACTTTTTTCGGTCCCTACGGTGCCCCTAGATGATGAAAAGTACAATCCGAGGTTGATTACGAACACTTTTGTGCACCCCCTTCCGTAGAGCAAAATCCTGAAGGTCGGGGTCGCGCAAGGGTCGACATGGGTCGAGGTGGACTATCATGCGAAACCACTTTTTTCGGTCCCTACGGTGCCCCTAGATGATGAAAAGTACAATCCGAGGTTGATTACGAACACTTTTGTGCACCCCCTTCCGTAGAGCAAAATCCTGAAGGTCGGGGTCGCGCAAGGGTCCACATGGGTCGAGGTGGACTATCATGCGAAACCACTTTTTTCGGTCCCTACGGTGCCCCTAGATGATGAAAAGTACAATCCGAGGTTGATTACGAACACTTTTGTGCACCCCCTTCCGTAGAGCAAAATCCTGAAGGTCGGGGTCGCGCAAGGGTCGACATGGGTCGAGGTGGACTATCATGCGAAACCACTTTTTTCGGTCCCTACGGTGCCCCTAGATGATGAAAAGTACAATCCGAGGTTGATTACGAACACTTTTGTGCACCCCCTTCCGTAGAGCAAAATCCTGAAGGTCGGGGTCGCGCAAGGGTCGACATGGGTCGAGGTGGACTATCATGCGAAACCACTTTTTTCGGTCCCTACGATGCCCGTAGATGATGAAAAGTACAATCCGAGGTTGATTACGAACACTTTTGTGCACCCCCTTCCGTAGAGCAAAATCCTGAAGGTCGGGGTTGCGCACAAGTAGACCCCCTTCCGTAGAGCAAAATCCTGAAGGTCGGGGTTGCGCACAAGTAGACCCCCTTCCGTAGAGCAAAATCCTGAAGGTCGGGGTCGCGCAAGGGTCGACATGGGTCGAGGTGGACTATCATGCGAAACCACTTTTTTCGGTCCCTACGGTGCCCCTAGATGATGAAAAGTACAATCCGAGGTTGATTACGAACACTTTTGTGCACCCCCTTCCGTAGAGCAAAATCCTGAAGGTCGGGGTCGCACAAGTGTGCACCCCCTTCCGTAGAGCAAAATCCTGAAGGTCGGGGTCGCGCAAGGGTCGACATGGGTCGAGGTGGACTATCATGCGAAACCACTTTTTTCGGTCCCTACGGTGCCCCTAGATGATGAAAAGTACAATCCGAGGTTGATTACGAACACTTTTGTGCACCCCCTTCCGTAGAGCAAAATCCTGAAGGTCGGGGTTGCGCACAAGTAGACCCCCTTCCGTAGAGCAAAATCCTGAAGGTCGGGGTCGCGCAAGGGTCGACATGGGTCGAGGTGGACTATCATGCGAAACCACTTTTTTCGGTCCCTACGGTGCCCCTAGATGATGAAAAGTACAATCCGAGGTTGATTACGAACACTTTTGTGCACCCCCTTCCGTAGAGCAAAATCCTGAAGGTCGGGGTTGCGCACAAGTCGACCCCCTTCCGTAGAGCAAAATCATGAAGGTCGGGGTCGCGCAAGGGTCGACATGGGTCGAGGTGGACTATCATGCGAAACCACTTTTTTCGGTCCCTACGGTGCCCCTAGATGATGAAAAGTACAATCCGAGGTTGATTACGAACACTTTTGTGCACCCCCTTCCGTAGAGCAAAATCCTGAAGGTCGGGGTTGCGCACAAGTAGACCCCCTTCCGTAGAGCAAAATCCTGAAGGTCGGGGTCGCGCAAGGGTCGACATGGGTCGAGGTGGACTATCATGCGAAACCACTTTTTTCGGTCCCTACGGTGCCCCTAGATGATGAAAAGTACAATCCGAGGTTGATTACGAACGCTTTTGTGCACCCCCTTCCGTAGAGCAAAATCCTGAAGGTCGGGGTTGCGCACAAGTCGACCCCCTTCCGTAGAGCAAAATCCTGAAGGTCGGGGTCGCGCAAGGGTCGACATGGGTCGAGGTGGACTATCATGCGAAACCACTTTTTTCGGTCCCTACGGTGCCCCTAGATGATGAAAAGTACAATCCGAGGTTGATTACGAACACTTTTGTGCACCCCCTTCCGTAGAGCAAAATCCTGAAGGTCGGGGTTGCGCACAAGTCGACCCCCTTCCGTAGAGCAAAATCCTGAAGGTCGGGGTCGCGCAAGGGTCGACATGGGTCGAGGTGGACTATCATGCGAAACCACTTTTTTCGGTCCCTACGGTGCCCCTAGATGATGAAAAGTACAATCCGAGGTTGATTACGAACACTTTTGTGCACCCCCTTCCGTAGAGCAAAATCCTGAAGGTCGGGGTTGCGCACAAGTCGACCCCCTTCCGTAGAGCAAAATCCTGAAGGTCGGGGTCGCGCAAGGGTCGACATGGGTCGAGGTGGACTATCATGCGAAACCACTTTTTTCGGTCCCTACGGTGCCCCTAGATGATGAAAAGTACAATCCGAGGTTGATTACGAACACTTTTGTGCACCCCCTTCCGTAGAGCAAAATCCTGAAGGTCGGGGTCGCGCAAGGGTCGACATGGGTCGAGGTGGACTATCATGCGAAACCACTTTTTTCGGTCCCTACGGTGCCCCTAGATGATGAAAAGTACAATCCGAGGTTGATTACGAACACTTTTGTGCACCCCCTTCCGTAGAGCAAAATCCTGAAGGTCGGGGTTGCGCACAAGTCGACCCCCTTCCGTAGAGCAAAATCCTGAAGGTCGGGGTCGCGCAAGGGTCGACATGGGTCGAGGTGGACTATCATGCGAAACCACTTTTTTCGGTCCCTACGGTGCCCGTAGATGATGAAAAGTACAATCCGAGGTTGATTACGAACACTTTTGTGCACCCCCTTCCGTAGAGCAAAATCCTGAAGGTCGGGGTTGCGCACAAGTCGACCCCCTTCCGTAGAGCAAAATCCTGAAGGTCGGGGTCGCGCAAGGGTCGACATGGGTCGAGGTGGACTATCATGCGAAACCACTTTTTTCGGTCCCTACGGTGCCCCTAGATGATGAAAAGTACAATCCGAGGTTGATTACGAACACTTTTGTGCACCCCCTTCCGTAGAGCAAAATCCTGAAGGTCGGGGTCGCACAAGTGTGCACCCCCTTCCGTAGAGCAAAATCCTGAAGGTCGGGGTCGCGCCAGGGTCGACATGGGTCGAGGTGGACTATCATGCGAAACCACTTTTTTCGGTCCCTACGATGCCCGTAGATGATGAAAAGTACAATCCGAGGTTGATTACGAACACTTTTGTGCACCCCCTTCCGTAGAGCAAAATCCTGAAGGTCGGGGTCGCACAAGTGTGCACCCCCTTCCGTAGAGCAAAATCCTGAAGGTCGGGGTCGCGCAAGGGTCGACATGGGTCGAGGTGGACTATCATGCGAAACCACTTTTTTCGGTCCCTACGGTGCCCCTAGATGATGAAAAGTACAATCCGAGGTTGATTACGAACACTTTTGTGCACCCCCAAAAACGGCCAAAATCCTGAAGGTCCGGGTTCTCGGGGCGGTCGAGGCCCTCGGACGTGCACGAAAAGTCGGTACCCACGCCGAGCTTCAGAATTTGGTCTCCAGAGACTAAGTCCCAACCGAAACTGGCAACCCACAAAAGTGTACCAAGGAGTGGTCGGATCGAGTTACAGTGTTCGAGAGTATTGACGAGGATGGTTATACGCAACTTTTTGCTAAAGGTGTCCAAGACCGTCAGACCCTTACTTACGGCGATATAAGACACGTGCGTGGTTGCTCGTGCCGAGCTTCAGAAATGTTGCTCCAGAGACTAAGTCCCAGAAAACCTTCCGACCCCAAAAACTCCCAGAAGGAGGCGTCGGATCGTTTCGCGATGTTCTAGTGAAATGTTCAGCTCGATGGAATGCAACTTTTACCTAAAGGGGTCCAAGACCGTCAGACGCTTAGGTACGGAGATACGGGCATGGGTCGGTTTTCCCCATACAAAATACCCCATGGAAAACTGCAAAACCCAAAAACAGGTCGAAGGAGTGGTCGGATCGTTTCGTGGTGTTCTAGTGAAATGTTCCATTCGATAGGGCGCAACTTTTTGCTAAAGGTGTCCAAGACCGTCAGACACTTACTTACGGAGATATAAGACACGTGCGTGGTTGCTCGTGCCGAGCTTCAGAAATGTTGCTGCAGAGACTAAGTCCCAGAAAACCTTCCGACCCCAAAAACTCCCAGAAGGAGTCGTCGGATCGTTTCGCGATGTTCTAGTGAAATGTTCAGCTCGACGGAATGCAACTTTTACCTAAAGGGGTCCAAGACCGTCAGACGCTTAGGTACGGAGATACGGGCATGGGTCGGTTTTCCCCATACAAAATACCCCATGGAAAACTGCAAAACCCCAAAACAGGTCGAAGGAGTGGTCGGATCGTTTCGTGGTGTTCTAGTGAAATGTTCCATTCGATAGGGCGCAACTTTTTGCTAAAGGTGTCCAACACCGTCAGACCCTTACTTACGGAGATATAAGACACGTGCGTGGTTGCTCGTGCCGAGCTTCAGAAATGTTGCTCCAGAGACTAAGTCCCAGAAAACCTTCCGACCCCAAAAACTCCCAGAAGGAGTCGTCGGATCGTTTCGCGATGTTCTAGTGAAATGTTCAGCTCGACAAAATGCAACTTTTACCTCAAGGGGTGCAAGACCGTCAGACGCTTAGGTACGGAGATACGGGCATGGGTCGGTTTTCCCCATACAAAATACCCCATGGAAAACTGCAAAACCCCAAAACAGGTCGAAGGAGTGGTCGGATCGTTTCGTGGTGTTCTAGTGAAATGTTCCATTCGATAGGGCGCAACTTTTTGCTAAAGGTGTCCAAGACCGTCAGACCCTTACTTACGGAGATATAAGACACGTGCGTGGTTGCTCGTGCCGAGCTTCAGAAATGTTGCTCCAGAGACTAAGTCCCAGAAAACCTTCGGACCCCAAAAACTCCCAGAAGGAGTCGTCGGATCGTTTCGCGATGTTCTAGTGAAATGTTCAGCTCGACGGAATGCAACTTTTACCTAAGGGGGTCCAAGACCGTCAGACGCTTAGGTACGGAGATACGGGCATGGGTCGGTTTTCCCCATACAAAATACCCCATGGAAAACTGCAAAACCCCAAAACAGGTCGAAGGAGTGGTCGGATCGTTTCGTGGTGTTCTAGTGAAATGTTCTATTCGATAGGGCGCAACTTTTTGCTAAAGGTGTCCAAGACCGTCAGACCCTTACTTACGGAGATATAAGACACGTGCGTGGTTGCTCGTGCCGAGCTTCAGAAATGTTGCTCCAGAGACTAAGTCCCAGAAAACCTTCCGACCCCAAAAACTCCCAGAAGGAGTCGTCGGATCGTTTCGCGATGTTCTAGTGAAATGTTCAGCTCGACGGAATGCAACTTTTACCTAAAGGGGTTCAAGACCGTCAGACGCTTAGGTACGGAGATACGGGCATGGGTCGGTTTTCCCCATACAAAATACCCCATGGAAAACTGCAAAACCCCAAAACAGGTCGAAGGAGTGGTCGGATCGTTTCGTGGTGTTCTAGTGAAATGTTCCATTCGATAAGACGCAACTTTTTGCTAAAGGTGTCCAAGACCGTCAGACACTTACTTACGGAGATATAAGACACGTGCGTGGTTGCTCGTGCCGAGCTTCAGAAATGTTGCTCCAGAGACTAAGTCCCAGAAAACCTTCCGACTCCGAAAACTCCCAGAAGGAGTCGTCGGATCGTTTCGCGATGTTCTAGTGAAATGTTCAGCTCGACGGAATGCAACTTTTACCTAAAGGGGTCCAAGACCGTCAGACGCTTAGGTACGGAGATACGGGCATGGGTCGGTTTTCCCCATACAAAATACCCCATGGAAAACTGCAAAACCCCAAAACAGGTCGAAGGAGTGGTCGGATCGTTTCGTGGTGTTCTAGTGAAATGTTCCATTCGATAGGGCGCAACTTTTTGCTAAAGGTGTCCAACACCGTCAGACCCTTACTTACGGAGATATAAGACACGTGCGTGGTTGCTCGTGCCGAGCTTCAGAAATGTTGCTCCAGAGACTAAGTCCCAGAAAACCTTCCGACCCCAAAAACTCCCAGAAGGAGTCGTCGGATCGTTTCGCGATGTTCTAGTGAAATGTTCAGCTCGACAAAATGCAACTTTTACCTCAAGGGGTGCAAGACCGTCAGACGCTTAGGTACGGAGATACGGGCATGGGTCGGTTTTCCCCATACAAAATACCCCATGGAAAACTGCAAAACCCCAAAACAGGTCGAAGGAGTGGTCGGATCGTTTCGTGGTGTTCTAGTGAAATGTTCCATTCGATAGGGCGCAACTTTTTGCTAAAGGTGTCCAAGACCGTCAGACCCTTACTTACGGAGATATAAGACACGTGCGTGGTTGCTCGTGCCGAGCTTCAGAAATGTTGCTCCAGAGACTAAGTCCCAGAAAACCTTCGGACCCCAAAAACTCCCAGAAGGAGTCGTCGGATCGTTTCGCGATGTTCTAGTGAAATGTTCAGCTCGACGGAATGCAACTTTTACCTAAGGGGGTCCAAGACCGTCAGACGCTTAGGTACGGAGATACGGGCATGGGTCGGTTTTCCCCATACAAAATACCCCATGGAAAACTGCAAAACCCCAAAACAGGTCGAAGGAGTGGTCGGATCGTTTCGTGGTGTTCTAGTGAAATGTTCTATTCGATAGGGCGCAACTTTTTGCTAAAGGTGTCCAAGACCGTCAGACCCTTACTTACGGAGATATAAGACACGTGCGTGGTTGCTCGTGCCGAGCTTCAGAAATGTTGCTCCAGAGACTAAGTCCCAGAAAACCTTCCGACCCCAAAAACTCCCAGAAGGAGTCGTCGGATCGTTTCGCGATGTTCTAGTGAAATGTTCAGCTCGACGGAATGCAACTTTTACCTAAAGGGGTTCAAGACCGTCAGACGCTTAGGTACGGAGATACGGGCATGGGTCGGTTTTCCCCATACAAAATACCCCATGGAAAACTGCAAAACCCCAAAACAGGTCGAAGGAGTGGTCGGATCGTTTCGTGGTGTTCTAGTGAAATGTTCCATTCGATAAGACGCAACTTTTTGCTAAAGGTGTCCAAGACCGTCAGACACTTACTTACGGAGATATAAGACACGTGCGTGGTTGCTCGTGCCGAGCTTCAGAAATGTTGCTCCAGAGACTAAGTCCCAGAAAACCTTCCGACTCCGAAAACTCCCAGAAGGAGTCGTCGGATCGTTTCGCGATGTTCTAGTGAAATGTTCAGCTCGACGGAATGCAACTTTTACCTAAAGGGGTCCAAGACCGTCAGACGCTTAGGTACGGAGATACGGGCATGGGTCGGTTTTCCCCATACAAAATACCCCATGGAAAACTGCAAAACCCCAAAACAGGTCGAAGGAGTGGTCGGATCGTTTCGTGGTAATCTAATGAAATGTTCCATTCGATAGGGCGCAACTTTTTGCTAAAGGTGTCCAAGACCGTCAGACACTTACTTACGGAGATATAAGACACGTGCGTGGTTGCTCGTGCCGAGCTTCAGAAATGTTGCTCCAGAGACTAAGTCCCAGAAAACCTTCCGACCCCAAAAACTCCCAGAAGGAGGCCTCGGATCGTTTCGCGATGTTCTAGTGAAACGTTCAGCTCGACGAAATGCAACTTTTACCTATAGGGGTCCAAGACCATCAGACGCTTAGGTACGGAGATACGGGCATGGGTCGGTTTTCCCCATACAAAATACCCCATGGAAAACTGCAAAACCCCAAAACAGGTCGAAGGAGTGGTCGGATCGTTTCGTGGTGTTCTAGTGAAATGTTCCATTCGATAGGGCGCAACTTTTTGCTAAAGGTGTCCAAGACCGTCAGACCCTTACTTACGGAGATATAAGACACGTGCGTGGTTGCTCGTGCCGAGCTTCAGAAATGTTGCTCCAGAGACTAAGTCCCAGAAAACCTTCGGACCCCAAAAACTCCCAGAAGGAGTCGTCGGATCGTTTCGCGATGTTCTAGTGAAATGTTCAGCTCGACAAAATGCAACTTTTACCTAAAGGGGTGCAAGACCGTCAGACGCTTAGGTACGGAGATACGGGCATGGGTCGGTTTTCCCCATACAAAATACCCCATGGAAAACTGCAAAACCCCAAAACAGGTCGAAGGAGTGGTCGGATCGTTTCGTGGTGTTCTACTGACTTTTTAGGCTTACCGAGACACAACTTTCCGCAGAAGGGTGCAAAACTGTCAGACTCATAGTTTCGGAGATACAAGCATGGGTCATGTTTGCTCGTGCCGAGCTTCAGAATTTTCCATGGCCAAAAAGCCCTAGAATTTGACATTTCACTATTATAGGGAGGTATGGTTGTACTGAGTCGTCATAGAAAGTTTAGCCTCCTCATGTAAACTGACGATTCGATATCAGGGAGGTCGGGAGTTGTCGAAAAGAGACCCTAGGACCTAATACTAGACTCATGTAGTGGCAAGGTGTTTCGGCTCGTGGGTGACGGTTGTATGAAATTTGGGTGACGGCAACTACGACTGGTTCTGGTACCGGGAAGGTGTGTCCTGGTGTACTTGGAAAACACCCTGGGAAGGTGTCCCAGGGCTCGGAGTAGCAGTAACAAGGGATGCCGCTGTCTCTAGGTCGCGGAACCACTGTGCTTGCCTGCAACACAGTCCTAGGGAGAGCGGCCGAAAGGTTCCGCACGGTGACTTGCACCCACCGGGAAAGGGGTCAAGTAGCCAAGAGGTGTCCAACCAAGGGTTAGTGGTACATGGAAAACACCCTGGGAAGGTGTCCCAGGGCTCGGAGTAGAGTGACTTGCACCCACCGGGAATCCACCGGCCCTCCACACGGGGGTCATCACGCGTGTGCGTAAGGTACCTGCAGCAGGTGCAGGTGCCTGGGTGCGTGCCATGGTGACGATGGTACCACCTAGTCGGGAGTGTGCGGGAGTCACACACCGGCTGCGCGCCACCTGTGGGAGCTTGCTCCTGCAAGGTGGGGCTAGTCGCTTGGGTAAGGCGACGCTGCACACACGTGGTGCTATGTGCAGAAGGGTGTGCTGCTGTGGTGTGTCCTAGTGGGTGGGTGGTGTGCTTGTGCCCCAGACATGGGGTGCATGTGCGCTACTGGCTGGGGTGCACCATAGCTACCCGAATGGAGCGATAGAGAGGAGGTGAGCTTTAGCGGGTCAAGTCCATTGGGCTTGATCCGCGAAAAGCACCAAGTCCCGAAAGTCGAAGCCCGAGTTGCTATGGTGTGCGAAAAGCTGCATTTAATGTTGAAAAAAAGTACAAGTCCCAAAACTTGACTTCCCGAAAAATTTCAACTTGTTGCATAGCACCAGGCGTACACACGGAGGAGATTGTTGCGAGACGAACACGCTGTTGGAAGACAACCGAATGCACGCGGGATTGCTCACGGAGCAAGCGCAAGCACGCGAAACAGCTTGCACGGGTGATGGACCACATTGGACGAGTGACGGTTACCGGTTACCAGTGGGTTAGCCATGTTGTAACGGGCTAAGAGGCCTGTTAAGCCAGAGTGTACGGAGTTCAGATGGCTAGGTGCGCACGCAGGCATCGAGGTTTTGATGGTTTGCGCAGAGTTGTAGCACGGCAGAGAGCGCGCCGGAGCAGTTTCAGTCCAATCGGACGATGCGCGGGTGTTTTACAGAACATTGAAAGTTGTATGGAAGAAAACCCCTGGCAGTATGCAATATATGGGAAAACACGAAATACTCTCGGATGGAGGTGTCTGAGAAGTTTGGCGTATATGGACGAAAGTTAGCCACGGTGGTGTTCTAACATCACTACTTGGGACGCAAAACCGTCGGACGCATGGTTTCGAAGCAATGTGCGAAAAACGGGCCAAAACGGTGCACGAAAAAAGGGGCACGCGCTATATCTGGCAGAAGGAGAACTCTGCGAGGTGTTGTGTGTATGGACGAAAAGTAGGCATTACGGAGTTGAGCAAACGCGCCGAAGACCGCAACTCGATATCTCCAACCGGCTGGTCGGTAGAGCGATTCCCAACACCCCATAGACACCGCAATGGGTGAAAATCGGCTAAGTCCCAGAAATGGGTTTTCACCCAAAAACAGGGTGATGGAGACATTGCACGGAGTTGGCGTATATGGACGAAAGTTAGCCACGGTGGTGTTCTAACATCGGTACTTGGGACGCAAAACCGTCGGACGCATGGTTTCGAAGCAATGTGCGAAAAACGGGCCAAAACGGTGCACGAAAAAAGGGGCACGCGCTATATCTGGCAGAAGGAGAACTCTGCGAGGTGTTGTGTGTATGGACGAAAAGTAGGCATTACGAAGTTGAGCAAACGCGCCGAAGACCGCAACTCGATATCTCCAACCGGCTGGTCGGTAGAGCGATTCCCAACACCCCATAGACACCGCAATGGGTGAAAATCGGCTAAGTCCCAGAAATGGGTTTTCACCCAAAAACAGGGTGATGGAGACATTGCACGGAGTTGGCGTATATGGACGAAAGTTAGCCACGGTGGTGTTCTAACATCGGTACTTGGAACGCAAAACCGTCGCACGCATGGTTTAGAAGCGATGTACGAAAAACAGGCCAAAATGGTGCACGAACAAAGGGGCACGCGCTATATCTGGCAGAAGGAGAACTCTGCGAGGTGTTGTGTGTATGGACGAAAAGTAGGCATTACGGAGTTGAGCAAACGCGCCGAAGACCGCAACTCGATATCTCCAACCGGCTGGTCGGTAGAGCGATTCCCAACACCCCATAGACACCGCAATGGGTGAAAATCGGCTAAGTCCCAGAAATGGGTTTTCACCCAAAAACAGGGTGATGGAGACATTGCACGGAGTTGGCGTATATGGACGAAAGTTAGCCACGGTGGTGTTCTAACATCGGTACTTGGGACGCAAAACCGTCGGACGCATGGTTTCGAAGCGATGTACGAAAAACAGGCCAAAATGGTGCACGAACAAAGGGGCACGCGCTATATCTGGCAGAAGGAGAACTCTGCGAGGTGTTGTGTGTATGGACGAAAAGTAGGCATTACGGAGTTGAGCAAACGCGCCGAAGACCGCAACTCGATATCTCCAACCGGCTGGTCGGTAGAGCGATTCCCAACACCCCATAGACACCGCAATGGGTGAAAATCGGCTAAGTCCCAGAAATGGGTTTTCACCCAAAAACAGGGTGATGGAGACATTGCACGGAGTTGGCGTATATGGACGAAAGTTAGCCACGGTGGTGTTCTAACATCGGTACTTGGAACGCAAAACCGTCGGACGCATGGTTTCGAAGCGATGTACGAAAAACAGGCCAAAATGGTGCACGAACAAAGGGGCACGCGCTATATCTGGCAGAAGGAGAACTCTGCGAGGTGTTGTGTGTATGGACGAAAAGTAGGCATTACGGAGTTGAGCAAACGCGCCGAAGACCGCAACTCGATATCTCCAACCGGCTGGTCGGTAGAGCGATTCCCAACACCCCATAGACACCGCAATGGGTGAAAATCGGCTAAGTCCCTGAAATGGGTTTTCACCCAAAAACAGGGTGATGGAGACATTGTACGGAGTTGGCGTATATGGACGAAACTTAGCCACGGTGGTGTTCTAACATCACTACTTGGGACGCAAAACCGTCGGACGCATGGTTTCGAAGCAATGTGCGAAAAACGGGCCAAAACGGTGCACGAAAAAAGGGGCACGCGCTATATCTGGCAGAAGGAGAACTCTGCGAGGTGTTGTGTGTATGGACGAAAAGTAGGCATTACGGAGTTGAGCAAACGCGCCGAAGACCGCAACTCGATATCTCCAACCGGCTGGTCGGTAGAGCGATTCCCAACACCCCATAGACACCGCAATGGGTGAAAATCGGCTAAGTCCCAGAAATGGGTTTTCACCCAAAAACAGGGTGATGGAGACATTGCACGGAGTTGGCGTATATGGACGAAAGTTAGCCACGGTGGTGTTCTAACATCGGTACTTGGGACGCAAAACCGTCGGACGCATGGTTTCGAAGCAATGTGCGAAAAACGGGCCAAAACGGTGCACGAAAAAAGGGGCACGCGCTATATCTGGCAGAAGGAGAACTCTGCGAGGTGTTGTGTGTATGGACGAAAAGTAGGCATTACGGAGTTGAGCAAACGCGCCGAAGACCGGGAATCGATATCTCCAACCGGCTGGTCGGTAGAGCGATTCCCAACACCCCATAGACACCGCAATGGGTGAAAATCGGCTAAGTCCCAGAAATGGGTTTTCACCCAAAAACAGGGTGATGGAGACATTGCACGGAGTTGGCGTATATGGACGAAAGTTAGCCACGGTGGTGTTCTAACATCGGTACTTGGGACGCAAAACCGTCGGACGCATGGTTTCGAGGCAATGTGCGAAAAACTGGCAAAAATGGTGCACGAACAAAGGGGCACGCGCTATATCTAGCAGAAGGAGAACTCTGCGAGGTGTTGTGTGTATGGACGAAAAGTAGGCATTACGGAGTTGAGCAAACGCGCCGAAGACCGCAACTCGATATCTCCAACCGGCTGGTCGGTAGAGCGATTCCCAACACCCCATAGACACCGCAATGGGTGAAAATCGGCTAAGTCCCAGAAATGGGGTTTCACCCAAAAACAGGGTGATGGAGACATTGCACGGAGTTGGCGTATATGGACGAAAGTTAGCCACGGTGGTGTTCTAACATCGGTGCTTGGGACGTAAAACCGTCGAACGCATGGTTTCGAGGCAATGTGCGAAAAACGGGCAAAATGGTGCACGAACAAAGGGGCACGCGCTATATCTGGCAGAAGGAGAACTCTGCGAGGTGTTGTGTGTATGGACGAAAAGTAGGCATTACTAAGTTGAGCAAACGCGCCGAAGACCGGGAATCGATATCTCCAACCGGCTGGTCGGTAGAGCGATTCCCAACACCCCATAGACACCGCAATGGGTGAAAATCGGCTAAGTCCCAGAAATGGGGTTTCACCCAAAAACAGGGTGATGGAGACATTGCACGGAGTTGGCGTATATGGACGAAAGTTAGCCACGGTGGTGTTCTAACATCGGTGCTTGGGACGTAAAACCGTCGAACGCATGGTTTCGAGGCAATGTGCGAAAAACGGGCAAAATGGTGCACGAACAAAGGGGCACGCGCTATATCTGGCAGAAGGAGAACTCTGCGAGGTGTTGTGTGTATGGACGAAAAGTAGGCATTACTAAGTTGAGCAAACGCGCCGAAGACCGGGAATCGATATCTCCAACCGGCTGGTCGGTAGAGCGATTCCCAACACCCCATAGACACCGCAATGGGTGAAAATCGGCTAAGTCCCAATATGTACCTTCAGAGGGGCATATCTCGAAAACTACTCGTCAGATCGGGGCCAAATTCACAGAGAAGACACATGTCGAGGAGTTGTTTCGGATGAGCGATAGTGGTTTTTGGGTGAAAATGTACCCCTAAACCTTGTACAGAGAGGACCCCTTCCGTAGAGCAAAATCCTGAAGGTCGGGGTCGCGCAAGGGTCGACATGGGTCGAGGTGGACTATCATGCGAAACCACTTTTTTCGGTCCCTACGGTGCCCCTAGATGATGAAAAGTACAATCCGAGGTTGATTACGAACACTTTTGTGCACCCCCTTCCGTAGAGCAAAATCCTGAAGGTCGGGGTTGCGCACAAGTCGACCCCAAAAACTCCCAGAAGGAGTGGTCGGATCGTTTCGCGATGTTCTAGTGAAATGTTCAGCTCGACGGAATGCAACTTTTACCTAAAGGGGTCCAAGACCGTCAGACGCTTATGTACGGAGGTACGGGCATGGGTCGGTTTTCCCCATACAAAATACCCCATGGAAAACTGCAAAACCCCAAAACAGGTCGAAGGAGTGGTCGGATCGTTTCGTGGTGTTCTAGTGAAATGTTCCATTCGATAGGGCGCAACTTTTTGCTAAAGGTGTCCAAGACCGTCAGACCCTTACTTACGGAGATATAAGACACGTGCGTGGTTGCTCGTGCCGAGCTTCAGAAATGTTGCTCCAGAGACTAAGTCCCAGAAAACCTTCCGACCCCAAAAACTCCCAGAAGGAGTCGTCGGATCGTTTCGCGATGTTCTAGTGAAATGTTCAGCTCGACGAAATGCAACTTTTACCTAAAGGGGTCCAAGACCGTCAGACGCTTAGGTACGGAGATACGGCCATGGGTCGGTTTTCCCCATACAAAATACCCCATGGGAAACTGCAAAACCCCAAAACAGGTCGAAGGAGTGGTCGGATCGTTTCGTGGTGTTCTAGTGAAATGTTCCATTCGATAGGGCGCAACTTTTTGCTAAAGGTGTCCAAGACCGTCAGACCCTTACTTACGGAGATATAAGACACGTGCGTGGTTGCTCGTGCCGAGCTTCAGAAATGTTGCTCCAGAGACTAAGTCCCAGAAAACCTTCGGACCCCAAAAACTCCCAGAAGGAGGCGTCGGATCGTTTCGCGATGTTCTAGTGAAATGTTCAGCTCGACGGAATGCAACTTTTACCTAAAGGGGTCCAAGACCGTCAGACGCTTAGGTACGGAGATACGGGCATGGGTCGGTTTTCCCCATACAAAATACCCCATGGAAAACTGCAAAACCCCAAAACAGGTCGAAGGAGTGGTCGGATCGTTTCGTGGTGTTCTAGTGAAATGTTCCATTCGATAAGACGCAACTTTTTGCTTAAGGTGTCCAAGACCGTCAGACACTTACTTACGGAGATATAAGACACGTGCGTGGTTGCTCGTGCCGAGCTTCAGAAATGTTGCTCCAGAGACTAAGTCCCAGAAAACCTTCGGACCCCAAAAACTCCCAGAAGGAGTCGTCGGATCGTTTCGCGATGTTCTAGTGAAATGTTTAGCTCGACGGAATGCAACTTTTACCTAAAGGGGTTCAAGACCGTCAGACGCTTAGGTACGGAGATACGGGCATGGGTCGGTTTTCCCCATACAAAATACCCCATGGAAAACTGCAAAACCCCAAAACAGGTCGAAGGAGTGGTCGGATCGTTTCGTGGTGTTCTACTGACTTTTTAGGCTTACCGAGACACAACTTTCCGCAGAAGAGTGCAAAACTGTCAGACTCATAGTTTCGGAGATACAAGCATGGGTCATGTTTGCTCGTGCCGAGCTTCAGAATTTTCCATGGCCAAAAAGCCCTAGAATTTGACATTTCACTATTATAGGGAGGTATGGTTGTACTGAGTCGTCATAGAAAGTTTAGCCTCCTCATGTAAACTGACGATTCGATATCAGGGAGGTCGGGAGTTGTCGAAAAGAGACCCTAGGACCTAATACTAGACTCATGTAGTGGCAAGGTGTTTC
>NW_026525540.1:570000-600000 GCF_943737925.1 Anopheles nili
CCCATAGACACCGCAATGGGTGAAAATCGGCTAAGTCCCAGAAATGGGTTTTCACCCAAAAACAGGGTGATGGAGACATTGCACGGAGTTGGCGTATATGGACGAAAGTTAGCCACGGTGGTGTTCTAACATCGGTACCTGGGACGCAAAACCGTCGTACGCATGGTTTCAAAGCGATGTGCGAAAAACGGGCCAAAATGGTGCACGAACAAAGGGGCACGCGCTATATCTGGCAGAAGGAGAACTTTGCGAGGTGTTGTGTGTATGGACGAAAAGTAGGCATTACGGAGTTGAGCAAACGCGCCGAAGACCGCAACTCGATATCTCCAACCGGCTGGTCGGTAGAGCGATTCCCAACACCCCATAGACACCGCAATGGGTGAAAATCGGCTAAGTCCCAATATGTACCTTCAGAGGGGCATATCTCGAAAACTACTCGTCAGATCGGGGCCAAATTCACAGGGAAGACACAAGTCGAGGAGTTGTTTCGGTTGAGCGATAGTGGTTTTTGGGTGAAAATGTACCCCTAAACCTTGTACAGAGAGGACCCCTTCCGTAGAGCAAAATCCTGAAGGTCGGGGTCGCGCAAGGGTCGACATGGGTCGAGGTGGACTATCATGCGAAACCACTTTTTTCGATCCCTACGGTGCCCCTAGATGATGAAAAGTACAATCCGAGGTTGATTACGAACACTTTTGTGCACCCCCTTCCGTAGAGCAAAATCCTGAAGGTCGGGGTTGCGCACAAGTAGACCCCCTTCCGTAGAGCAAAATCCTGAAGGTCGGGGTCGCGCAAGGGTCGACATGGGTCGAGGTGGACTATCATGCGAAACCACTTTTTTCGGTCCCTACGGTGCCCCTAGATGATGAAAAGTACAATCCGAGGTTGATTACGAACACTTTTGTGCACCCCCTTCCGTAGAGCAAAATCCTGAAGGTCGGGGTTGCGCACAAGTCGACCCCCTTCCGTAGAGCAAAATCCTGAAGGTCGGGGTCGCGCAAGGGTCGACATGGGTCGAGGTGGACTATCATGCGAAACCACTTTTTTCGGTCCCTACGGTGCCCCTAGATGATGAAAAGTACAATCCGAGGTTGATTACGAACACTTTTGTGCACCCCCTTCCGTAGAGCAAAATCCTGAAGGTCGGGGTTGCGCACAAGTAGACCCCCTTCCGTAGAGCAAAATCCTGAAGGTCGGGGTCGCGCAAGGGTCGACAAGGGTCGAGGTGGACTATCATGCGAAACCACTTTTTTCGGTCCCTACGGTGCCCCTAGATGATGAAAAGTACAATCCGAGGTTGATTACGAACACTTTTGTGCACCCCCTTCCGTAGAGCAAAATCCTGAAGGTCGGGGTTGCGCACAAGTAGACCCCCTTCCGTAGAGCAAAATCCTGAAGGTCGGGATCGCGCAAGGGTCGACATGGGTCGAGGTGGACTATCATGCGAAACCACTTTTTTCGGTCCCTACGGTGCCCCTAGATGATGAAAAGTACAATCCGAGGTTGATTACGAACACTTTTGTGCACCCCCTTCCGTAGAGCAAAATCCTGAAGGTCGGGGTTGCGCACAAGTAGACCCCCTTCCGTAGAGCAAAATCCTGAAGGTCGGGGTCGCGCAAGGGTCGACATGGGTCGAGGTGGACTATCATGCGAAACCACTTTTTTCGGTCCCTACGGTGCCCCTAGATGATGAAAAGTACAATCCGAGGTTGATTACGAACACTTTTGTGCACCCCCTTCCGTAGAGCAAAATCCTGAAGGTCGGGGTTGCGCACAAGTCGACCCCCTTCCGTAGAGCAAAATCCTGAAGGTCGGGGTCGCGCAAGGGTCGACATGGGTCGAGGTGGACTATCATGCGAAACCACTTTTTTCGGTCCCTACGGTGCCCCTAGATGATGAAAAGTACAATCCGAGGTTGATTACGAACACTTTTGTGCACCCCCTTCCGTAGAGCAAAATCCTGAAGGTCGGGGTCGCGCAAGGGTCGATATGGGTCGAGGTGGACTATCATGCGAAACCACTTTTTTCGGTCCCTACGGTGCCCCTAGATGATGAAAAGTACAATCCGAGGTTGATTACGAACACTTTTGTGCACCCCCTTCCGTAGAGCAAAATCCTGAAGGTCGGGGTCGCGCAAGGGTCGACATGGGTCGAGGTGGACTATCATGCGAAACCACTTTTTTCGGTCCCTACGGTGCCCCTAGATGATGAAAAGTACAATCCGAGGTTGATTACGAACACTTTTGTGCACCCCCTTCCGTAGAGCAAAATCCTGAAGGTCGGGGTTGCGCACAAGTCGACCCCCTTCCGTAGAGCAAAATCCTGAAGGTCGGGGTCGCGCAAGGGTCGACATGGGTCGAGGTGGACTATCATGCGAAACCACTTTTTTCGGTCCCTACGATGCCCGTAGATGATGAAAAGTACAATCCGAGGTTGATTACGAACACTTTTGTGCACCCCCTTCCGTAGAGCAAAATCCTGAAGGTCGGGGTCGCGCAAGGGTAGACCCCCTTCCGTAGAGCAAAATCCTGAAGGTCGGGGTCGCGCAAGGGTCGACATGGGTCGAGGTGGACTATCATGCGAAACCACTTTTTTCGGTCCCTACGATGCCCGTAGATGATGAAAAGTACAATCCGAGGTTGATTACGAACACTTTTGTGCACCCCCTTCCGTAGAGCAAAATCCTGAAGGTCGGGGTCGCGCAAGGGTCGACATGGGTCGAGGTGGACTATCATGCGAAACCACTTTTTTCGGTCCCTACGGTGCCCCTAGATGATGAAAAGTACAATCCGAGGTTGATTACGAACACTTTTGTGCACCCCCTTCCGTAGAGCAAAATCCTGAAGGTCGGGGTCGCGCAAGGGTCGACATGGGTCGAGGTGGACTATCATGCGAAACCACTTTTTTCGGTCCCTACGGTGCCCCTAGATGATGAAAAGTACAATCCGAGGTTGATTACGAACACTTTTGTGCACCCCCTTCCGTAGAGCAAAATCCTGAAGGTCGGGGTCGCGCAAGGGTCGACATGGGTCGAGGTGGACTATCATGCGAAACCACTTTTTTCGGTCCCTACGGTGCCCCTAGATGATGAAAAGTACAATCCGAGGTTGATTACGAACACTTTTGTGCACCCCCTTCCGTAGAGCAAAATCCTGAAGGTCGGGGTTGCGCAAGGGTCGACATAGGTCGAGGTGGACTATCATGCGAAACCACTTTTTTCGGTCCCTACGGTGCCCCTAGATGATGAAAAGTACAATCCGAGGTTGATTACGAACACTTTTGTGCACCCCCTTCCGTAGAGCAAAATCCTGAAGGTCGGGGTTGCGCACAAGTCGACCCCCTTCCGTAGAGCAAAATCCTGAAGGTCGGGGTCGCGCAAGGGTCGACATGGGTCGAGGTGGACTATCATGCGAAACCACTTTTTTCGGTCCCTACGGTGCCCCTAGATGATGAAAAGTACAATCCGAGGTTGATTACGAACACTTTTGTGCACCCCCTTCCGTAGAGCAAAATCCTGAAGGTCGGGGTCGCGCAAGGGTCGACATGGGTCGAGGTGGACTATCATGCGAAACCACTTTTTTCGGTCCCTACGGTGCCCCTAGATGATGAAAAGTACAATCCGAGGTTGATTACGAACACTTTTGTGCACCCCCTTCCGTAGAGCAAAATCCTGAAGGTCGGGGTTGCGCACAAGTCGATCCCCTTCCGTAGAGCAAAATCCTGAAGGTCGGGGTTGCGCACAAGTCGACCCCCTTCCGTAGAGCAAAATCCTGAAGGTCGGGGTTGCGCAAGGGTCGACATGGGTCGAGGTGGACTATCATGCGAAACCACTTTTTTCGGTCCCTACGGTGCCCCTAGATGATGAAAAGTACAATCCGAGGTTGATTACGAACACTTTTGTGCACCCCCTTCCGTAGAGCAAAATCCTGAAGGTCGGGGTTGCGCACAAGTAGACCCCCTTCCGTAGAGCAAAATCCTGAAGGTCGGGGTCGCGCAAGGGTCGACATGGGTCGAGGTGGACTATCATGCGAAACCACTTTTTTCGGTCCCTACGGTGCCCCTAGATGATGAAAAGTACAATCCGAGGTTGATTACGAACACTTTTGTGCACCCCCTTCCGTAGAGCAAAATCCTGAAGGTCGGGGTCGCGCAAGGGTCGACATGGGTCGAGGTGGACTATCATGCGAAACCACTTTTTTCGGTCCCTACGGTGCCCCTAGATGATGAAAAGTACAATCCGAGGTTGATTACGAACACTTTTGTGCACCCCCTTCCGTAGAGCAAAATCCTGAAGGTCGGGGTTGCGCACAAGTCGACCCCCTTCCGTAGAGCAAAATCCTGAAGGTCGGGGTCGCGCAAGGGTCGACATGGGTCGAGGTGGACTATCATGCGAAACCACTTTTTTCGGTCCCTACGGTGCCCCTAGATGATGAAAAGTACAATCCGAGGTTGATTACGAACACTTTTGTGCACCCCCTTCCGTAGAGCAAAATCCTGAAGGTCGGGGTTGCGCACAAGTAGACCCCCTTCCGTAGAGCAAAATCCTGAAGGTCGGGGTCGCGCAAGGGTCGACATGGGTCGAGGTGGACTATCATGCGAAACCACTTTTTTCGGTCCCTACGGTGCCCCTAGATGATGAAAAGTACAATCCGAGGTTGATTACGAACACTTTTGTGCACCCCCTTCCGTAGAGCAAAATCCTGAAGGTCGGGGTTGCGCACAAGTAGACCCCCTTCCGTAGAGCAAAATCCTGAAGGTCGGGATCGCGCAAGGGTCGACATGGGTCGAGGTGGACTATCATGCGAAACCACTTTTTTCGGTCCCTACGGTGCCCCTAGATGATGAAAAGTACAATCCGAGGTTGATTACGAACACATTTCTGCACCCCCTTCCGTAGAGCAAAATCCTGAAGGTCGGGGTTGCGCACAAGTAGACCCCCTTCCGTAGAGCAAAATCCTGAAGGTCGGGGTCGCGCAAGGGTCGACATGGGTCGAGGTGGACTATCAAGCGAAACCACTTTTTTCGGTCCCTACGGTGCCCCTAGATGATGAAAAGTACAATCCGAGGTTGATTACGAACACTTTTGTGCACCCCCTTCCGTAGAGCAAAATCCTGAAGGTCGGGGTTGCGCACAAGTCGACCCCCTTCCGTAGAGCAAAATCCTGAAGGTCGGGGTCGCGCAAGGGTCGACATGGGTCGAGGTGGACTATCATGCGAAACCACTTTTTTCGGTCCCTACGGTGCCCCTAGATGATGAAAAGTACAATCCGAGGTTGATTACGAACACTTTTGTGCACCCCCTTCCGTAGAGCAAAATCCTGAAGGTCGGGGTCGCGCAAGGGTCGATATGGGTCGAGGTGGACTATCATGCGAAACCACTTTTTTCGGTCCCTACGGTGCCCCTAGATGATGAAAAGTACAATCCGAGGTTGATTACGAACACTTTTGTGCACCCCCTTCCGTAGAGCAAAATCCTGAAGGTCGGGGTCGCGCAAGGGTCGACATGGGTCGAGGTGGACTATCATGCGAAACCACTTTTTTCGGTCCCTACGGTGCCCCTAGATGATGAAAAGTACAATCCGAGGTTGATTACGAACACTTTTGTGCACCCCCTTCCGTAGAGCAAAATCCTGAAGGTCGGGGTTGCGCACAAGTCGACCCCCTTCCGTAGAGCAAAATCCTGAAGGTCGGGGTCGCGCAAGGGTCGACATGGGTCGAGGTGGACTATCATGCGAAACCACTTTTTTCGGTCCCTACGATGCCCGTAGATGATGAAAAGTACAATCCGAGGTTGATTACGAACACTTTTGTGCACCCCCTTCCGTAGAGCAAAATCCTGAAGGTCGGGGTCGCGCAAGGGTAGACCCCCTTCCGTAGAGCAAAATCCTGAAGGTCGGGGTCGCGCAAGGGTCGACATGGGTCGAGGTGGACTATCATGCGAAACCACTTTTTTCGGTCCCTACGATGCCCGTAGATGATGAAAAGTACAATCCGAGGTTGATTACGAACACTTTTGTGCACCCCCTTCCGTAGAGCAAAATCCTGAAGGTCGGGGTCGCGCAAGGGTCGACATGGGTCGAGGTGGACTATCATGCGAAACCACTTTTTTCGGTCCCTACGGTGCCCCTAGATGATGAAAAGTACAATCCGAGGTTGATTACGAACACTTTTGTGCACCCCCTTCCGTAGAGCAAAATCCTGAAGGTCGGGGTCGCGCAAGGGTCGACATGGGTCGAGGTGGACTATCATGCGAAACCACTTTTTTCGGTCCCTACGGTGCCCCTAGATGATGAAAAGTACAATCCGAGGTTGATTACGAACACTTTTGTGCACCCCCTTCCGTAGAGCAAAATCCTGAAGGTCGGGGTCGCGCAAGGGTCGACATGGGTCGAGGTGGACTATCATGCGAAACCACTTTTTTCGGTCCCTACGGTGCCCCTAGATGATGAAAAGTACAATCCGAGGTTGATTACGAACACTTTTGTGCACCCCCTTCCGTAGAGCAAAATCCTGAAGGTCGGGGTTGCGCAAGGGTCGACATAGGTCGAGGTGGACTATCATGCGAAACCACTTTTTTCGGTCCCTACGGTGCCCCTAGATGATGAAAAGTACAATCCGAGGTTGATTACGAACACTTTTGTGCACCCCCTTCCGTAGAGCAAAATCCTGAAGGTCGGGGTTGCGCACAAGTCGACCCCCTTCCGTAGAGCAAAATCCTGAAGGTCGGGGTCGCGCAAGGGTCGACATGGGTCGAGGTGGACTATCATGCGAAACCACTTTTTTCGGTCCCTACGGTGCCCCTAGATGATGAAAAGTACAATCCGAGGTTGATTACGAACACTTTTGTGCACCCCCTTCCGTAGAGCAAAATCCTGAAGGTCGGGGTCGCGCAAGGGTCGACATGGGTCGAGGTGGACTATCATGCGAAACCACTTTTTTCGGTCCCTACGGTGCCCCTAGATGATGAAAAGTACAATCCGAGGTTGATTACGAACACTTTTGTGCACCCCCTTCCGTAGAGCAAAATCCTGAAGGTCGGGGTTGCGCACAAGTCGACCCCCTTCCGTAGAGCAAAATCCTGAAGGTCGGGGTCGCGCAAGGGTCGACATGGGTCGAGGTGGACTATCATGCGAAACCACTTTTTTCGGTCCCTACGGTGCCCCTAGATGATGAAAAGTACAATCCGAGGTTGATTACGAACACTTTTGTGCACCCCCTTCCGTAGAGCAAAATCCTGAAGGTCGGGGTTGCGCACAAGTCGACCCCCTTCCGTAGAGCAAAATCCTGAAGGTCGGGGTCGCGCAAGGGTCGACATGGGTCGAGGTGGACTATCATGCGAAACCACTTTTTTCGGTCCCTACGGTGCCCCTAGATGATGAAAAGTACAATCCGAGGTTGATTACGAACACTTTTGTGCACCCCCTTCCGTAGAGCAAAATCCTGAAGGTCGGGGTTGCGCACAAGTCGACCCCCTTCCGTAGAGCAAAATCCTGAAGGTCGGGGTTGCGCACAAGTCGACCCCCTTCCGTAGAGCAAAATCCTGAAGGTCGGGGTCGCGCAAGGGTCGACATGGGTCGAGGTGGACTATCATGCGAAACCACTTTTTTCGGTCCCTACGGTGCCCCTAGATGATGAAAAGTACAATCCGAGGTTGATTACGAACACTTTTGTGCACCCCCTTCCGTAGAGCAAAATCCTGAAGGTCGGGGTTGCGCACAAGTCGACCCCCTTCCGTAGAGCAAAATCCTGAAGGTCGGGGTCGCGCAAGGGTCGACATGGGTCGAGGTGGACTATCATGCGAAACCACTTTTTTCGGTCCCTACGGTGCCCCTAGATGATGAAAAGTACAATCCGAGGTTGATTACGAACACTTTTGTGCACCCCCTTCCGTAGAGCAAAATCCTGAAGGTCGGGGTTGCGCACAAGTCGACCCCCTTCCGTAGAGCAAAATCCTGAAGGTCGGGGTCGCGCAAGGGTCGACATGGGTCGAGGTGGACTATCATGCGAAACCACTTTTTTCGGTCCCTACGGTGCCCCTAGATGATGAAAAGTACAATCCGAGGTTGATTACGAACACTTTTGTGCACCCCCTTCCGTAGAGCAAAATCCTGAAGGTCGGGGTTGCGCACAAGTCGACCCCCTTCCGTAGAGCAAAATCCTGAAGGTCGGGGTCGCGCAAGGGTCGACATGGGTCGAGGTGGACTATCATGCGAAACCACTTTTTTCGGTCCCTACGGTGCCCCTAGATGATGAAAAGTACAATCCGAGGTTGATTACGAACACTTTTGTGCACCCCCTTCCGTAGAGCAAAATCCTGAAGGTCGGGGTTGCGCACAAGTAGACCCCCTTCCGTAGAGCAAAATCCTGAAGGTCGGGGTCGCGCAAGGGTCGACATGGGTCGAGGTGGACTATCATGCGAAACCACTTTTTTCGGTCCCTACGGTGCCCCTAGATGATGAAAAGTACAATCCGAGGTTGATTACGAACACTTTTGTGCACCCCCAAAAACGGCCAAAATCCTGAAGGTCCGGGTTCTCGGGGCGGTCGAGGCCCTCGGACGTGCACGAAAAGTCGGTACCCACGCCGAGCTTCAGAATTTGGTCTCCAGAGACTAAGTCCCAACCGAAACTGGCAACCCACAAAAGTGTACCAAGGAGTGGTCGGATCGAGTTACAGTGTTCGAGAGTATTGACGAGGATGGTTATACGCAACTTTTTGCTAAAGGTGTCCAAGACCGTCAGACCCTTACTTACGGAGATATAAGACACGTGCGTGGTTGCCCGTGCCGAGCTTCAGAAATGTTGCTCCAGAGACTAAGTCCCAGAAAACCTTCCGACCCCAAAAACTCCCAGAAGGAGGCGTCGGATCGTTTCGCGATGTTCTAGTGAAATGTTCAGCTCGATGGAATGCAACTTTTACCTAAAGGGGTCCAAGACCGTCAGACGCTTAGGTACGGAGATACGGGCATGGGTCGGTTTTCCCCATACAAAATACCCCATGGAAAACTGCAAAACCCAAAAACAGGTCGAAGGAGTGGTCGGATCGTTTCGTGGTGTTCTAGTGAAATGTTCCATTCGATAGGGCGCAACTTTTTGCTAAAGGTGTCCAAGACCGTCAGACCCTTACTTACGGAGATATAAGACACGTGCGTGGTTGCCCGTGCCGAGCTTCAGAAATGTTGCTCCAGAGACTAAGTCCCAGAAAACCTTCCGACCCCAAAAACTCCCAGAAGGAGGCGTCGGATCGTTTCGCGATGTTCTAGTGAAATGTTCAGCTCGATGGAATGCAACTTTTACCTAAAGGGGTCCAAGACCGTCAGACGCTTAGGTACGGAGATACGGGCATGGGTCGGTTTTCCCCATACAAAATACCCCATGGAAAACTGCAAAACCCAAAAACAGGTCGAAGGAGTGGTCGGATCGTTTCGTGGTGTTCTAGTGAAATGTTCCATTCGATAGGGCGCAACTTTTTGCTAAAGGTGTCCAAGACCGTCAGACCCTTACTTACGGAGATATAAGACACGTGCGTGGTTGCCCGTGCCGAGCTTCAGAAATGTTGCTCCAGAGACTAAGTCCCAGAAAACCTTCCGACCCCAAAAACTCCCAGAAGGAGTCGTCGGATCGTTTCGCGATGTTCTAGTGAAATGTTCAGCTCGACGAAATGCAACTTTTACCTAAAGGGGTCCAAGACCGTCAGACGCTTAGGTACGGAGATACGGGCATGGGTCGGTTTTCCCCATACAAAATACCCCATGGAAAACTGCAAAACCCAAAAACAGGTCGAAGGAGTGGTCGGATCGTTTCGTGGTGTTCTAGTGAAATGTTCCATTCGATAGGGCGCAACTTTTTGCTAAAGGTGTCCAAGACCGTCAGACCCTTACTTACGGAGATATAAGACACGTGCGTGGTTGCCCGTGCCGAGCTTCAGAAATGTTGCTCCAGAGACTAAGTCCCAGAAAACCTTCCGACCCCAAAAACTCCCAGAAGGAGGCGTCGGATCGTTTCGCGATGTTCTAGTGAAATGTTCAGCTCGATGGAATGCAACTTTTACCTAAAGGGGTCCAAGACCGTCAGACGCTTAGGTACGGAGATACGGGCATGGGTCGGTTTTCCCCATACAAAATACCCCATGGAAAACTGCAAAACCCCAAAACAGGTCGAAGGAGTGGTCGGATCGTTTCGTGGTGTTCTACTGACTTTTTAGGCTTAACGAGACACAACTTTCCGCAGAAGGGTGCAAAACTGTCAGACTCATAGTTTCGGAGATACAAGCATGGGTCATGTTTGCTCGTGCCGAGCTTCAGAATTTTCCATGGCCAAAAAGCCCTAGAATTTGACATTTCACTATTATAGGGAGGTATGGTTGTACTGAGTCGTCATAGAAAGTTTAGCCTCCTCATGTAAACTGACGATTCGATATCAGGGAGGTCGGGAGTTGTCGAAAAGAGACCCTAGGACCTAATACTAGACCCATGTAGTGGCAAGGTGTTTCGGCCCGTGGGTGACGGTTGTATGAAATTTGGGTGACGGGAACTACGACTGGTTCTGGTACCGGGAAGGTGTGTCCTGGTGTCCGGAGGCGTTTTAACGGTAGCTGGGCGGTCGGAACGGTGACCTAGGGTGGTTTTGGGTTAAATCACCTACCACCACCGATGGTCAACCAGAGGCTAGTGGTACATGGAAAACACCCTGGGAAGGTGTCCCAGGGCTCGGAGTAGTAGTAACAAGGGATGCCGCTGTCTCTAGGTCGCGGAACCACTGTGCTTGCCTGCAACACAGTCCTAGGGAGAGCGGCCGAAAGGTTCCGCACGGTGACTTGCACCCACCGGGAAAGGGGTCAAGTAGCCAAGAGGTGTCCAACCAAGGGTTAGTGGTACATGGAAAACACCCTGGGAAGCTGTCCCAGGGCTCGGAGTAGAGTGACTTGCACCCACCGGGAATCCACCGGCCCTCCACACGGGGGTCATCACGCGTGTGCGTAAGGTACCTGCAGCAGGTGCAGGTGCCTGGGTGCGTGCCATGGTGATGATGGTACCACCTAGTCGGGAGTGTGCGGGAGTCACACACCGGCTGCGCGCCACCTGTGGGAGCTTGCTCCTGCAAGGTGCCGCAAGTCGCTTGGGTAAGGCGACGCTGCACACACGTGGTGCTATGTGCAGAAGGGTGTGCTGCTGTTGTGGTGTGTCCTAGTGGGTGGTGTGCTTGTGCCCCAGACATGGGGTGCATGTGCGCTACTGGCTGGGGTGCACCATAGCTACCCGAATGGAGCGATAGAGAGGAGGTGAGCTTTAGCGGGTCAAGTCCATTGGGCTTGATCCGCGAAAAGCACTAAGTCCCGAAAGTCGAAGCCCGAGTTGCTATGGTGTGCGAAAAGCTGCATTTAATGTTGAAAAAAAGTACAAGTCCCAAAACTTGACTTCCCGAAAAATTTCAACTTGTTGCATAGCACCAGGCGTACACACGGAGGAGATTGTTGCGAGACGAACACGCTGTTGGAAGACAACCGAATGCACGCGGGATTGCTCACGGAACAAGCGCAAGCACGCGAAACAGCTTGCACGGGTGATGGACCACATTGGACGAGTGACGGTTACCGGTTACCAGTGGGTTAGCCATGTTGTAACGGGCTAAGAGGCCTGTTAAGCCAGAGTGTACGGAGTTCAGAAGGCTAGGTGCGCACGCAGGCATCGAGGTTTTGATGGTTTGCGCAGAGTTGTAGCACGGCAGAGAGCGCGCCGGAGCAGTTTCAGTCCAATCGGACGATGCGCGGGTGTTTTACAGAACATTGAAAGTTGTATGGAAGAAAACCCCTGGCAGTATGCAATATATGGGAAAACACGAAATACTCTCGGATGGAGGTGTCTGAGAAGTTTGGCGTATATGGACGAAAGTTAGCCACGGTGGTGTTCTAACATCGGTACTTGGGACGCAAAACCGTCGGACGCATGGTTTCGAGGCAATGTGCGAAAAACGGGCCAAAATGGTGCACGAACAAAGGGGCACGCGCTATATCTGGCAGAAGGAGAACTCTGCGAGGTGTTGTGTGTATGGACGAAAAGTAGGCATTACGGAGTTGAGCAAACGCGCCGAAGACCGGGAATCGATATCTCCAACCGGCTGGTCGGTAGAGCGATTCCCAACACCCCATAGACACCGCAATGGGTGAAAATCGGCTAAGTCCCAGAATTGGGTTTTCACCCAAAAACAGGGTGATGGAGACATTGCACGGAGTTGGCGTATATGGACGAAAGTTAGCCACGGTGGTGTTCTAACATCGGTACCTGGGACGCAAAACCGTCGGACGCATGGTTTCGAGGCAATGTGCGAAAAACGGGCCAAAATGGTTCACGAACAAAGGGGCACGCGCTATATCTGGCAGAAGGAGAACTCTGCGAGGTGTTGTGTGTATGGACGAAAAGTAGGCATTACGGAGTTGAGCAAACGCGCCGAAGACCGGGAATCGATATCTCCAACCGGCTGGTCGGTAGAGCGATTCCCAACACCCCATAGACACCGCAATGGGTGAAAATCGGCTAAGTCCCAGAAATGGGTTTTCACCCAAAAACAGGGTGATGGAGACATTGCACGGAGTTGGCGTATATGGACGAAAGTTAGCCACGGTGGTGTTCTAACATCGGTACCTGGGACGCAAAACCGTCGGACGCATGGTTTCGAGGCAATGTGCGAAAAACGGGCCAAAATGGTTCACGAACAAAGGGGCACGCGCTATATCTGGCAGAAGGAGAACTCTGCGAGGTGTTGTGTGTATGGACGAAAAGTAGGCATTACGGAGTTGAGCAAACGCGCCGAAGACCGGGAATCGATATCTCCAACCGGCTGGTCGGTAGAGCGATTCCCAACACCCCATAGACACCGCAATGGGTGAAAATCGGCTAAGTCCCAGAATTGGGTTTTCACCCAAAAACAGGGTGATGGAGACATTGCACGGAGTTGGCGTATATGGACGAAAGTTAGCCACGGTGGTGTTCTAACATCGGTACCTGGGACGCAAAACCGTCGGACGCATGGTTTCGAGGCAATGTGCGAAAAACGGGCCAAAATGGTTCACGAACAAAGGGGCACGCGCTATATCTGGCAGAAGGAGAACTCTGCGAGGTGTTGTGTGTATGGACGAAAAGTAGGCATTACGGAGTTGAGCAAACGCGCCGAAGACCGCAACTCGATATCTCCAACCGGCTGGTCGGTAGAGCGATTCCCAACACCCCATAGACACCGCAATGGGTGAAAATCGGCTAAGTCCCAGAAATGGGTTTTCACCCAAAAACAGGGTGATGGAGACATTGCACGGAGTTGGCGTATATGGACGAAAGTTAGCCACGGTGGTGTTCTAACATCGGTACCTGGGACGCAAAACCGTCGGACGCATGGTTTCGAGGCAATGTGCGAAAAACGGGCCAAAATGGTTCACGAACAAAGGGGCACGCGCTATATCTGGCAGAAGGAGAACTCTGCGAGGTGTTGTGTGTATGGACGAAAAGTAGGCATTACGGAGTTGAGCAAACGCGCCGAAGACCGGGAATCGATATCTCCAACCGGCTGGTCGGTAGAGCGATTCCCAACACCCCATAGACACCGCAATGGGTGAAAATCGGCTAAGTCCCAGAAATGGGTTTTCACCCAAAAACAGGGTGATGGAGACATTGCACGGAGTTGGCGTATATGGACGAAAGTTAGCCACGGTGGTGTTCTAACATCGGTACTTGGGACGCAAAACCGTCGGACGCATGGTTTCGAAGCAATGTGCGAAAAACGGGCCAAAACGGTGCACGAAAAAAGGGGCACGCGCTATATCTGGCAGAAGGAGAACTCTGCGAGGTGTTGTGTGTATGGACGAAAAGTAGGCATTACGGAGTTGAGCAAACGCGCCGAAGACCGCAACTCGATATCTCCAACCGGCTGGTCGGTAGAGCGATTCCCAACACCCCATAGACACCGCAATGGGTGAAAATCGGCTAAGTCCCAGAAATGGGTTTTCACCCAAAAACAGGGTGATGGAGACATTGCACGGAGTTGGCGTATATGGACGAAAGTTAGCCACGGTGGTGTTCTAACATCGGTACTTGGAACGCAAAACCGTCGCACGCATGGTTTAGAAGCGATGTACGAAAAACAGGCCAAAATGGTGCACGAACAAAGGGGCACGCGCTATATCTGGCAGAAGGAGAACTCTGCGAGGTGTTGTGTGTATGGACGAAAAGTAGGCATTACGGAGTTGAGCAAACGCGCCGAAGACCGCAACTCGATATCTCCAACCGGCTGGTCGGTAGAGCGATTCCCAACACCCCATAGACACCGCAATGGGTGAAAATCGGCTAAGTCCCAGAAATGGGTTTTCACCCAAAAACAGGGTGATGGAGACATTGTACGGAGTTGGCGTATATGGACGAAAGTTAGCCACGGTGGTGTTCTAACATCGGTACTTGGAACGCAAAACCGTCGCACGCATGGTTTAGAAGCGATGTACGAAAAACAGGCCAAAATGGTGCACGAACAAAGGGGCACGCGCTATATCTGGCAGAAGGAGAACTCTGCGAGGTGTTGTGTGTATGGACGAAAAGTAGGCATTACGGAGTTGAGCAAACGCGCCGAAGACCGCAACTCGATATCTCCAACCGGCTGGTCGGTAGAGCGATTCCCAACACCCCATAGACACCGCAATGGGTGAAAATCGGCTAAGTCCCAGAAATGGGTTTTCACCCAAAAACAGGGTGATGGAGACATTGCACGGAGTTGGCGTATATGGACGAAAGTTAGCCACGGTGGTGTTCTAACATCGGTACTTGGGACGCAAAACCGTCGGACGCATGGTTTCGAAGCAATGTGCGAAAAACGGGCCAAAACGGTGCACGAAAAAAGGGGCACGCGCTATATCTGGCAGAAGGAGAACTCTGCGAGGTGTTGTGTGTATGGACGAAAAGTAGGCATTACGGAGTTGAGCAAACGCGCCGAAGACCGCAACTCGATATCTCCAACCGGCTGGTCGGTAGAGCGATTCCCAACACCCCATAGACACCGCAATGGGTGAAAATCGGCTAAGTCCCAGAAATGGGTTTTCACCCAAAAACAGGGTGATGGAGACATTGCACGGAGTTGGCGTATATGGACGAAAGTTAGCCACGGTGGTGTTCTAACATCGGTACTTGGGACGCAAAACCGTCGGACGCATGGTTTCGAAGCAATGTGCGAAAAACGGGCCAAAACGGTGCACGAAAAAAGGGGCACGCGCTATATCTGGCAGAAGGAGAACTCTGCGAGGTGTTGTGTGTATGGACGAAAAGTAGGCATTACGGAGTTGAGCAAACGCGCCGAAGACCGCAACTCGATATCTCCAACCGGCTGGTCGGTAGAGCGATTCCCAACACCCCATAGACACCGCAATGGGTGAAAATCGGCTAAGTCCCAGAAATGGGTTTTCACCCAAAAACAGGGTGATGGAGACATTGCACGGAGTTGGCGTATATGGACGAAAGTTAGCCACGGTGGTGTTCTAACATCGGTACTTGGGACGCAAAACCGTCGGACGCATGGTTTCGAAGCGATGTACGAAAAACAGGCCAAAATGGTGCACGAACAAAGGGGCACGCGCTATATCTGGCAGAAGGAGAACTCTGCGAGGTGTTGTGTGTATGGACGAAAAGTAGGCATTACGGAGTTGAGCAAACGCGCCGAAGACCGCAACTCGATATCTCCAACCGGCTGGTCGGTAGAGCGATTCCCAACACCCCATAGACACCGCAATGGGTGAAAATCGGCTAAGTCCCAGAAATGGGTTTTCACCCAAAAACAGGGTGATGGAGACATTGCACGGAGTTGGCGTATATGGACGAAAGTTAGCCACGGTGGTGTTCTAACATCGGTACTTGGAACGCAAAACCGTCGGACGCATGGTTTCGAAGCGATGTACGAAAAACAGGCCAAAATGGTGCACGAACAAAGGGGCACGCGCTATATCTGGCAGAAGGAGAACTCTGCGAGGTGTTGTGTGTATGGACGAAAAGTAGGCATTACGGAGTTGAGCAAACGCGCCGAAGACCGCAACTCGATATCTCCAACCGGCTGGTCGGTAGAGCGATTCCCAACACCCCATAGACACCGCAATGGGTGAAAATCGGCTAAGTCCCTGAAATGGGTTTTCACCCAAAAACAGGGTGATGGAGACATTGTACGGAGTTGGCGTATATGGACGAAACTTAGCCACGGTGGTGTTCTAACATCACTACTTGGGACGCAAAACCGTCGGACGCATGGTTTCGAAGCAATGTGCGAAAAACGGGCCAAAACGGTGCACGAAAAAAGGGGCACGCGCTATATCTGGCAGAAGGAGAACTCTGCGAGGTGTTGTGTGTATGGACGAAAAGTAGGCATTACGAAGTTGAGCAAACGCGCCGAAGACCGCAATTCGATATCTCCTACCGGCTGGTCGGTAGAGCGATTCTCAACACCCCATAGAAACCGCAATGGGTGAAAATCGGCTAAGTCCCAGAAATGGGGTTTCACCCAAAAACAGGGTGATGGAGACATTGCACGGAGTTGGCGTATATGAACGAAAGTTAGCCACGGTGGTGTTCTAACATCGGTGCTTGGGACGCAAAACCGTCGGACGCATGGTTTCGAGGCAATGTGCGAAAAACGGGCCAAAATGGTGCACGAACAAAGGGGCACGCGCTATATCTGGCAGAAGGAGAACTCTGCGAGGTGTTGTGTGTATGGACGAAAAGTAGGCATTACAAATTTGAGCAAACGCGCCCAGGACCGCAATACGATATCTCCAACCGGCTGGTCGGTAGAGCGATTCCCAACACCCCATAGACACCGCAATGGGTGAAAATCGGCTAAGTCCCAGAAATGGGTTTTCACCCAAAAACAGGGTGATGGAGACATTGCACGGAGTTGGCGTATATGGACGAAAGTTAGCCACGGTGGTGTTCTAACATCACTACTTGGGACACAAAAGCGTCGGACGCATGGTTTCGAGGCAATGTGCGAAAAACGGGCCAAAATGGTGCACGAACAAAGGGGCACGCGCTATATCTGGCAGAAGGAGAACTCTGCGAGGTGTTGTGTGTATGGACGAAAAGTAGGCATTACGAAGTTGAGCAAACGCGCCGAAGACCGCAACTCGATATCTCCAACCGGCTGGTCGGTAGAGCGATTCCCAACACCCCATAGAAACCGCAATGGGTGAAAATCGACTAAGTCCCAGAAATGGGTTTTCACCCAAAAACAGGGTGATGGAGACATTGCACGGAGTTGGCGTATATGGACGAAAGTTAGCCACGGTGGTGTTCTAACATCGGTGCTTGGGACGCAAAACCGTCGAACGCATGGTTTCGAGGCAATGTGCGAAAAACGGGCCAAAATGGTGCACGAACACAGGGGCACGCGCTATATCTGGCAGAAGGAGAACTCTGCGAGGTGTTGTGTGTATGGACGAAAAGTAGGCATTACAGAGTTGAGCAAACGCGCCCAGGACCGCAAAACGATATCTCCAACCGGCTGGTCGGTAGAGCGATTCCCAACACCCCATAGACACCCAAAAACAGGGTTTTCACCCAAAAACAGGGTGATGGAGACATTGCACGGAGTTGGCAAATATGGACGAAAGTTAGCCACGGTGGTGTTCTAACATCACTACTTGGGACGCAAAAGCGTCGGACGCATGGTTTCGAGGCAATGTGCGAAAAAGGGGCCAAAATGGTGCACGAACAAAGGGGCACGCGCTATATCTGGCAGAAGGAGAACTCTGCGAGGTGTTGTGTGTATCGACGAAAAGTAGGCATTACAGAGTTGAGCAAACGCGCCGAAGACCGCAAAACGATATCTCCAACCGGCTGGTCGGTAGAGCGATTCCCAACACCCCATAGACACCGCAATGGGTGAAAATCGGCTAAGTCCCAGAAATGGGTTTTCACCCAAAAACAGGGTGATGGAGACATTGCACGGAGTTGGCGTATATGGACGAAAGTTAGCCACGGTGGTGTTCTAACATCGGTGCTTGGGACGCAAAATCGTCGGACGCATGGTTTCGAGGCAATGTGCGAAAAACGGGCCAAAATGGTGCACGAACAAAGGGGCACGCGCTATATCTGGCAGAAGGAGAACTCTGCGAGGTGTTGTGTGTATGGACGAAAAGTAGGCATTACAGAGTTGAGCAAACGCGCCGAAGACCGCAAAACGATATCTCCAACCGGCTGGTCGGTAGAGCGATTCTCAATACCCCATAGAAACCGCAATGGGTGAAAATCGGCTAAGTCCCAGAAATGGGTTTTCACCCAAAAACAGGGTGATGGAGACATTGCACGGAGTTGGCGTATATGGACGAAAGTTAGCCACGGTGGTGTTCTAACATCGGTGCTTGGGACGCAAAACCGTCGGACGCATGGTTTCGAGGCAATGTGCGAAAAACGGGCCAAAATGGTGCACGAACAAAGGGGCACGCGCTATATCTGGCAGAAGGAGAACTCTGCGAGGTGTTGTGTGTATGGACGAAAGGTAGGCATTACGGAGTTGAGCAAACGCGCCGAAGACCGCAAAACGATATCTCCAACCGGCTGGTCGGTAGAGCGATTCCCAACACCCCATAGACACCGCAATGGGTGAAAATCGGCCAAGTCCCAGAAATGGGTTTTCACCCAAAAACAGGGTGATGGAGACATTGCACGGAGTTGGCGTATATGAACGAAAGTTAGCCACGGTGGTGTTCTAACATCACTACTTGGGACGCAAAAGCGTCGGACACATGGTTTCGAAGCGATGCGCGAAAAACGGGCCAAAATGGTGCACGAACAAAGGGGCACGCGCTATATCTGGCAGAAGGAGAACTCTGCGAGGTGTTGTGTGTATGGACGAAAAGTAGGCATTACGGAGTTGAGCAAACGCGCCGAAGACCGCAAAACGATATCTCCAACCGGCTGGTCGGTAGAGCGATTCCCAACACCCCATAGACACCGCAATGGGTGAAAATCGGCTAAGTCCCAGAAATGGGTTTTCACCCAAAAACAGGGTGATGGAGACATTGCACGGAGTTGGCGTATATGGACGAAAGTTAGCCACGGTGGTGTTCTAACATCGGTGCTTGGGACGCAAAACCGTCGAACGCATGGTTTCGAGGCAATGTGCGAAAAACGGGCAAAATGGTGCACGAACAAAGGGGCACGCGCTATATCTGGCAGAAGGAGAACTCTGCGAGGTGTTGTGTGTACGGACGAAAAGTAGGCATTACGGAGTTGAGCAAACGCGCCGAAGACCGCAACTCGATATCTCCAACCGGCTGGTCGGTAGAGCGATTCCCAACACCCCATAGACACCGCAATGGGTGAAAATCGGCTAAGTCCCAATATGTACCTTCAGAGGGGCATATCTCGAAAGCTACTCGTCAGATCGGGGCCAAATTCACAGAGAAGACACATGTCGAGGAGTTGTTTCGGATAAGCGATAGTGGTTTTTGGGTGAAAATGTACCCCTAAACCTTGTACAGAGAGGACCCCTTCCGTAGAGCAAAATCCTGAAGGTCGGGGTCGCGCAAGGGTCGACATGGGTCGAGGTGGACTATCATGCGAAACCACTTTTTTCGGTCCCTACGGTGCCCCTAGATGATGAAAAGTACAATCCGAGGATGATTACGAACACTTTTGTGCACCCCCTTCCGTAGAGCAAAATCCTGAAGGTCGGGGTTGCGCACAAGTAGACCCCCTTCCGTAGAGCAAAATCCTGAAGGTCGGGGTCGCGCAAGGGTCGACATGGGTCGAGGTGGACTATCATGCGAAACCACTTTTTTCGGTCCCTACGGTGCCCCTAGATGATGAAAAGTACAATCCGAGGTTGATTACGAACACTTTTGTGCACCCCCTTCCGTAGAGCAAAATCCTGAAGGTCGGGGTTGCGTACAAGTAGACCCCCTTCCGTAGAGCAAAATCCTGAAGGTCGGGGTTGCGCACAAGTAGACCCCCTTCCGTAGAGCAAAATCCTGAAGGTCGGGGTCGCGCAAGGGTCGACATGGGTCGAGGTGGACTATCATGCGAAACCACTTTTTTCGGTCCCTACGGTGCCCCTAGATGATGAAAAGTACAATCCGAGGTTGATTACGAACACTTTTGTGCACCCCCTTCCGTAGAGCAAAATCCTGAAGGTCGGGGTTGCGCACAAGTAGACCCCCTTCCGTAGAGCAAAATCCTGAAGGTCGGGGTTGCGTACAAGTAGACCCCCTTCCGTAGAGCAAAATCCTGAAGGTCGGGGTTGCGCACAAGTAGACCCCCTTCCGTAGAGCAAAATCCTGAAGGTCGGGGTCGCGCAAGGGTCGACATGGGTCGAGGTGGACTATCATGCGAAACCACTTTTTTCGGTCCCTACGGTGCCCCTAGATGATGAAAAGTACAATCCGAGGTTGATTACGAACACTTTTGTGCACCCCCTTCCGTAGAGCAAAATCCTGAAGGTCGGTGTCGCGCAAGGGTCGACATGGGTCGAGGTGGACTATCATGCGAAACCACTTTTTTCGGTCCCTACGGTGCCCCTAGATGATGAAAAGTACAATCCGAGGTTGATTACGAACACTTTTGTGCACCCCCAAAAATGACCAAAATCCTGAAGGTCGGGTTCTCGGGGCGGTCGAGGCCCTCTGACGTGCACGAAAAACCGGTACCCACGCCGAGCTTCAGAATTTGGTCTCCAGAGACTAAGTCCCAACCGAAACTGGCAACCCACAAAAGTGTACCAAGGAGTGGTCGGATCGAGTTACAGTGTTCGAGAGTATTGACGAGCATGGTTATACGCAACTTTTTGCTAAAGGTGTCCAAGACCGTCAGACCCTTACTCACGGAGATATAAGACACGTGCGTGGTTGCTCGTGCCGAGCTTCAGAAATGTTGCTCCAGAGACTAAGTCCCAGAAAACCTTCCGACCCCAAAAACTCCCAGAAGGAGTCGTCGGATCGTTTCGCGATGTTCTAGTGAAATGTTCAGCTCGACGAAATGCAACTTTTACCTAAAGGGGTTCAAGACCGTCAGACGCTTAGGTACGGAGATACGGGCATGGGTCGGTTTTCCCCATACAAAATACCCCATGGAAAACTGCAAAACCCCAAAACAGGTCGAAGGAGTGGTCGGATCGTTTCGTGGTGTTCTACTGACTTTTTAGGCTTACCGAGACACAACTTTCCGCAGAAGGGTGCAAAACTGTCAGACTCATAGTTTCGGAGATACAAGCATGGGTCATGTTTGCTCGTGCCGAGCTTCAGAATTTTCCATGGCCAAAAAGCCCTAGAATTTGACATTTCACTATTATAGGGAGGTATGGTTGTACTGAGTCGTCATAGAAAGTTTAGCCTCCTCATGTAAACTGACGATTCGATATCAGGGAGGTCGGGAGTTGTCGAAAAGAGACCCTAGGACCTAATACTAGACTCATGTAGTGGCAAGGTGTTTCGGCCCGTGGGTGACGGTTGTATGAAATTTGGGTGACGGCAACTACGACTGGTTCTGGTACCGGGAAGGTGTGTCCTGGTGTCCGGAGGCGTTTTAACGGTAGCTGGGCGGTCGGAACGGTGACCTAGGGTGGTTTTGGGTGAAATCAACTACCTCCACCGATGGTCAACCAGAGGCTAGTGGTACATGGAAAACACCCTGGGAAGGTGTCCCAGGGCTCGGAGTAGTAGTAATAAGGGATGCCGCTGTCTCTAGGTCGCGGAACCACTGTGCTTGCCTGCAACACAGTCCTAGGGAGAGCGGCCGAAAGGTTCCGCACGGTGACTTGCACCCACCGGGAAAGGGGTCAAGTAGCCAAGAGGTGTCCAACCAAGGGTTAGTGGTACATGGAAAACACCCTGGGACACCTTCCCAGGGCTCGGAGTAGAGTGACTTGCACCCACCGGGAATCCACCGGCCCTCCACACGGGGGTCATCACGCGTGTGCGTAAGGTACCTGCAGCAGGTGCAGGTGCCTGGGTGCGTGCCATGGTGATGATGGTACCACCTAGTCGGGAGTGTGCGGGAGTCACACACCGGCTGCGCGCCACCTGTGGGAGCTTGCTCCTGCAAGGTGCCGCAAGTCGCTTGGGTAAGGCGACGCTGCACATACGTGGTGCTATGTGCAGAAGGGTGTGCTGCTGTGGTGTGTCCTAGTGGGTGGTGTGCTTGTGCCTCAGACATGGGGTGCATGTGCGCTACTGGCTGGGGTGCACCATAGCTACCCGAATGGAGCGATAGAGAGGAGGTGAGCTTTAGCGGGTCAAGTCCATTGGGCTTGATCCGCGAAAAGCACCAAGTCCCGAAAGTCGAAGCCCGAGTTGCTATGGTGTGCGAAAAGCTGCATTTAATGTTGAAAAAAAGTACAAGTCCCAAAACTTGACTTCCCGAAAAATTTCAACTAGTTGCATAGCACCAGGCGTACACACGGAGGAGATTGTTGCGAGACGAACACGCTGTTGGAAGACAACCGAATGCACGCGGGATTGCTCACGGAGCAAGCGCAAGCACGCGAAACAGCTTGCACGGGTGATGGACCACATTGGACGAGTGACGGTTACCGGTTACCAGTGGGTTAGCCATGTTGTAACGGGCTAAGAGGCCTGTTAAGCCAGAGTGTACGGAGTTCAGATGGCTAGGTGCGCACGCAGGCATCGAGGTTTTGATGGTTTGCGCAGAGTTGTAGCACGGCAGAGAGCGCGCCGGAGCAGTTTCAGTCCAATCGGACGATGCGCGGGTGTTTTACAGAACATTGAAAGTTGTATGGAAGCAAACCCCTGGAAGTATGCAATATATAGGAAAACACGAAATACTCTCGGATGGAGGTGTCTGAGAAGTTTGGCGTATATCGACGAAAGTTAGCCACGGTGGTGTTCTAACATCACTACTTGGGACGCAAAACCGTCGGACGCATGGTTTCGAAGCGATGTGCGAAAAACGGGCCAAAATGGTGCACGAACAAAGGGGCACGCGCTATATCTGGCAGAAGGAGAACTCTGCGAGGTGTTGTGTGTACGGACGAAAAGTAGGCATTACGGAGTTGAGCAAACGCGCCGAAGACCGGGAATCGATATCTCCAACCGGCTGGTCAGTAGAGCGATTCCCAACACCCCATAGACACCGCAATGGGTGAAAATCGCCTCAGTCCCAGAAATGGGTTTTCACCCAAAAACAGGGTGATGGAGACATTGCACGGAGTTGGCGTATATGGACGAAAGTTAGCCACGGTAGTGTTCTAACATCGGTGCTTGGGACGCAAAACCGTCGAACGCATGGTTTCGAGGCAATGTGCGAAAAACGGGCCAAAATGGTGCACGAACAAAGGGGCACGCGCTATATCTGGCAGAAGGAGAACTCTGCGAGGTGTTGTGTGTATGGACGAAAAGTAGGCATTACGGAGTTGAGCAAATGCGCCGAAGACCGGGAATCGATATCTCCAACCGGCTGGTCGGTAGAGCGATTCCCAACACCCCATAGACACCGCAATGGGTGAAAATCGGCTAAGTCCCAATATGTACCTTCAGAGGGGCATATCTCAAAAACTACTCGTCATATCGGGGCCAAAATCACAGAGAAAACACATGTCGAGGAGTTGTTTCGGTTGAGCGATAGTGGTTTTTGGGCGAAAATGTACCCCTAAACCTTGTACAGAGAGGACCCCTTCCGTAGAGCAAAATCCTGAAGGTCGGGGTCGCGCAAGGGTCGACATGGGTCGAGGTGGACTATCATGCGAAACCACTTTTTTCGGTCCCTACGGTGCCCGTAGATGATGAAAAGTACAATCCGAGGTTGATTACGAACACTTTTGTGCACCCCCTTCCGTAGAGCAAAATCCTGAAGGTCGGGGTCGCGCAAGGGTCGACATGGGTCGAGGTGGACTATCATGCGAAACCACTTTTTTCGGTCCCTACGGTGCCCCTAGATGATGAAAAGTACAATCCGAGGTTGATTACGAACACTTTTGTGCACCCCCTTCCGTAGAGCAAAATCCTGAAGGTCGGGGTCGCGCAAGGGTCGACATGGGTCGAGGTGGACTATCATGCGAAACCACTTTTTTCGGTCCCTACGGTGCCCCTAGATGATGAAAAGTACAATCCGAGGTTGATTACGAACACTTTTGTGCACCCCCTTCCGTAGAGCAAAATCCTGAAGGTCGGGGTCGCACAAGTGTGCACCCCCTTCCGTAGAGCAAAATCCTGAAGGTCGGGGTCGCGCAAGGGTCGACATGGGTCGAGGTGGACTATCATGCGAAACCACTTTTTTCGGTCCCTACGGTGCCCCTAGATGATGAAAAGTACAATCCGAGGTTGATTACGAACACTTTTGTGCACCCCCTTCCGTAGAGCAAAATCCTGAAGGTCGGGGTTGCGCACAAGTAGACCCCCTTCCGTAGAGCAAAATCCTGAAGGTCGGGGTCGCGCAAGGGTCGACATGGGTCGAGGTGGACTATCATGCGAAACCACTTTTTTCGGTCCCTACGGTGCCCCTAGATGATGAAAAGTACAATCCGAGGTTGATTACGAACACTTTTGTGCACCCCCTTCCGTAGAGCAAAATCCTGAAGGTCGGGGTCGCGCAAGGGTCGACATGGGTCGAGGTGGACTATCATGCGAAACCACTTTTTTCGGTCCCTACGGTGCCCCTAGATGATGAAAAGTACAATCCGAGGTTGATTACGAACACTTTTGTGCACCCCCTTCCGTAGAGCAAAATCCTGAAGGTCGGGGTCGCACAAGTGTGCACCCCCTACCGTAGAGCAAAATCCTGAAGGTTGGGGTCGCGCAAGGGTCGACATGGGTCGAGGTGGACTATCATGCGAAACCACTTTTTTCGGTCCCTACGGTGCCCCTAGATGATGAAAAGTACAATCCGAGGTTGATTACGAACACTTTTGTACACCCCCTTCCGTAGAGCAAAATCCTGAAGGTCGGGGTCGCGCAAGGGTCGACATGGGTCGAGGTGGACTATCATGCGAAACCACTTTTTTCGGTCCCTACGGTGCCCCTAGATGATGAAAAGTACAATCCGAGGTTGATTACGAACACTTTTGTGCACCCCCTTCCGTAGAGCAAAATCCTGAAGGTCGGGGTTGCGCACAAGTAGACCCCCTTCCGTAGAGCAAAATCCTGAAGGTCGGGGTCGCGCAAGGGTCGACATGGGTCGAGGTGGACTATCATGCGAAACCACTTTTTTCGGTCCCTACGGTGCCCCTAGATGATGAAAAGTACAATCCGAGGTTGATTACGAACACTTTTGTGCACCCCCTTCCGTAGAGCAAAATCCTGAAGGTCGGGGTCGCGCAAGGGTCGACATGGGTCGAGGTGGACTATCATGCGAAACCACTTTTTTCGGTCCCTACGGTGCCCCTAGATGATGAAAAGTACAATCCGAGGTTGATTACGAACACTTTTGTGCACCCCCTTCCGTAGAGCAAAATCCTGAAGGTCGGGGTCGCGCAAGGGTCGACATGGGTCGAGGTGGACTATCATGCGAAACCACTTTTTTCGGTCCCTACGGTGCCCCTAGATGATGAAAAGTACAATCCGAGGTTGATTACGAACACTTTTGTGCACCCCCTTCCGTAGAGCAAAATCCTGAAGGTCGGGGTCGCGCAAGGGTCGACATGGGTCGAGGTGGACTATCATGCGAAACCACTTTTTTCGGTCCCTACGGTGCCCCTAGATGATGAAAAGTACAATCCGAGGTTGATTACGAACACTTTTGTGCACCCCCTTCCGTAGAGCAAAATCCTGAAGGTCGGGGTCGCACAAGTGTGCACCCCCTTCCGTAGAGCAAAATCCTGAAGGTCGGGGTCGCGCAAGGGTCGACATGGGTCGAGGTGGACTATCATGCGAAACCACTTTTTTCGGTCCCTACGGTGCCCCTAGATGATGAAAAGTACAATCCGAGGTTGATTACGAACACTTTTGTGCACCCCCTTCCGTAGAGCAAAATCCTGAAGGTCGGGGTTGCGCACAAGTAGACCCCCTTCCGTAGAGCAAAATCCTGAAGGTCGGGGTCGCGCAAGGGTCGACATGGGTCGAGGTGGACTATCATGCGAAACCACTTTTTTCGGTCCCTACGGTGCCCCTAGATGATGAAAAGTACAATCCGAGGTTGATTACGAACACTTTTGTGCACCCCCTTCCGTAGAGCAAAATCCTGAAGGTCGGGGTCGCGCAAGGGTCGACATGGGTCGAGGTGGACTATCATGCGAAACCACTTTTTTCGGTCCCTACGGTGCCCCTAGATGATGAAAAGTACAATCCGAGGTTGATTACGAACACTTTTGTGCACCCCCTTCCGTAGAGCAAAATCCTGAAGGTCGGGGTCGCACAAGTGTGCACCCCCTACCGTAGAGCAAAATCCTGAAGGTTGGGGTCGCGCAAGGGTCGACATGGGTCGAGGTGGACTATCATGCGAAACCACTTTTTTCGGTCCCTACGGTGCCCCTAGATGATGAAAAGTACAATCCGAGGTTGATTACGAACACTTTTGTACACCCCCTTCCGTAGAGCAAAATCCTGAAGGTCGGGGTCGCGCAAGGGTCGACATGGGTCGAGGTGGACTATCATGCGAAACCACTTTTTTCGGTCCCTACGGTGCCCCTAGATGATGAAAAGTACAATCCGAGGTTGATTACGAACACTTTTGTGCACCCCCTTCCGTAGAGCAAAATCCTGAAGGTCGGGGTTGCGCACAAGTAGACCCCCTTCCGTAGAGCAAAATCCTGAAGGTCGGGGTCGCGCAAGGGTCGACATGGGTCGAGGTGGACTATCATGCGAAACCACTTTTTTCGGTCCCTACGGTGCCCCTAGATGATGAAAAGTACAATCCGAGGTTGATTACGAACACTTTTGTGCACCCCCTTCCGTAGAGCAAAATCCTGAAGGTCGGGGTCGCGCAAGGGTCGACATGGGTCGAGGTGGACTATCATGCGAAACCACTTTTTTCGGTCCCTACGGTGCCCCTAGATGATGAAAAGTACAATCCGAGGTTGATTACGAACACTTTTGTGCACCCCCTTCCGTAGAGCAAAATCCTGAAGGTCGGGGTCGCACAAGTGTGCACCCCCTTCCGTAGAGCAAAATCCTGAAGGTCGGGGTCGCGCAAGGGTCGACATGGGTCGAGGTGGACTATCATGCGAAACCACTTTTTTCGGTCCCTACGGTGCCCCTAGATGATGAAAAGTACAATCCGAGGTTGATTACGAACACTTTTGTGCACCCCCTTCCGTAGAGCAAAATCCTGAAGGTCGGGGTCGCGCAAGGGTCGACATGGGTCGAGGTGGACTATCATGCGAAACCACTTTTTTCGGTCCCTACGGTGCCCCTAGATGATGAAAAGTACAATCCGAGGTTGATTACGAACACTTTTGTGCACCCCCTTCCGTAGAGCAAAATCCTGAAGGTCGGGGTTGCGCACAAGTAGACCCCCTTCCGTAGAGCAAAATCCTGAAGGTCGGGGTCGCGCAAGGGTCGACCCCCTTCCGTAGAGCAAAATCCTGAAGGTCGGGGTCGCGCAAGGGTCGACATGGGTCGAGGTGGACTATCATGCGAAACCACTTTTTTCGGTCCCTACGGTGCCCCTAGATGATGAAAAGTACAATCCGAGGTTGATTACGAACACTTTTGTGCACCCCCTTCCGTAGAGCAAAATCCTGAAGGTCGGGGTCGCACAAGTGTGCACCCCCTTCCGTAGAGCAAAATCCTGAAGGTCGGGGTCGCGCAAGGGTCGACATGGGTCGAGGTGGACTATCATGCGAAACCACTTTTTTCGGTCCCTACGGTGCCCCTAGATGATGAAAAGTACAATCCGAGGTTGATTACGAACACTTTTGTGCACCCCCTTCCGTAGAGCAAAATCCTGAAGGTCGGGGTTGCGCACAAGTAGACCCCCTTCCGTAGAGCAAAATCCTGAAGGTCGGGGTCGCGCAAGGGTCAACATGGGTCGAGGTGGACTATCATGCGAAACCACTTTTTTCGGTCCCTACGGTGCCCCTAGATGATGAAAAGTACAATCCGAGGTTGATTACGAACACTTTTGTGCACCCCCTTCCGTAGAGCAAAATCCTGAAGGTCGGGGTTGCGCACAAGTCGACCCCAAAAACTCCCAGAAGGAGGCGTCGGATCGTTTCGCGATGTTCTAGTGAAATGTTCAGCTCGACGGAATGCAACTTTTATCTAAAGGGGTCCAAGACCGTCAGACGCTTAGGTACGGAGATACGGGCATGGGTCGGTTTTCCCCATACAAAATACCCCATGGAAAACTGCAAAACCCAAAAACAGGTCGAAGGAGTGGTCGGATCGTTTCGTGGTGTTCTAGTGAAATGTTCCATTCGATAGGGCGCAACTTTTTGCTAAAGGTGTCCAAGACCGTCAGACCCTTACTTACGGAGATATAAGACACGTGCGTGGTTGCTCGTGCCGAGCTTCAGAAATGTTGCTCCAGAGACTAAGTCCCAGAAAACCTTCCGACCCCAAAAACTCCCAGAAGGAGTCGTCGGATCGTTTCGCGATGTTCTAGTGAAATGTTCAGCTCAACGGAATGCAACTTTTACCTAAAGGGGTCCAAGACCGTCAGACGCTTAGGTACGGAGATACGGGCATGGGTCGGTTTTCCCCATACAAAATACCCCATGGAAAACTGCAAAACCCCAAAACAGGTCGAAGGAGTGGTCGGATCGTTTCGTGGTGTTCTAGTGAAATGTTCCATTCAATAGGGCGCAACTTTTTGCTAAAGGTGTCCAAGACCGTCAGACCCTTACTTACGGAGATATAAGACACGTGCGTGGTTGCTCGTGCCGAGCTTCAGAATTGTTGCTCCAGAGACTAAGTCCCAGAAAACCTTCGGACCCCAAAAACTCCCAGAAGGAGTCGTCGGATCGTTTCGCGATGTTCTAGTGAAATGTTCAGCTCGACAAAATGCAACTTTTACCTAAAGGGGTCCAAGACCGTCAGACGCTTAGGTACGGAGATACGGGCATGGGTCGGTTTTCCCCATACAAAATACCCCATGGAAAACTGCAAAACCCCAAAACAGGTCGAAGGAGTGGTCGGATCGTTTCGTGGTGTTCTACTGACTTTTTAGGCTTACCGAGACACAACTTTCCGCAGAAGGGTGCAAAACTGTCAGACTCATAGTTTCGGAGATACAAGCATGGGTCATGTTTGCTCGTGCCGAGCTTCAGAATTTTCCATGGCCAAAAAGCCCTAGAATTTGACATTTCACTATTATAGGGAGGTATGGTTGTACTGAGTCGTCATAGAAAGTTTAGCCTCCTCATGTAAACTGACGATTCGATATCAGGGAGGTCGGGAGTTGTCGAAAAGAGACCCTAGGACCTAATACTAGACTCATGTAGTGGCAAGGTGTTTCGGCCCGTGGGTGACGGTTGTATGAAATTTGGGTGACGGCAACTACGACTGGTTCTGGTACCGGGAAGGTGTGTCCTGGTGTCCGGAGGCGTTTTAACGGTAGCTGGGTGGTCGGAACGGTGACCTAGGGTGGTTTTGGGTTAAATCACCTACCACCACCGATGGTCAACCAGAGGCTAGTGGTACATGGAAAACACCCTGGGAAGGTGTCCCAGGGCTCGGAGTAGTAGTAACAAGGGATGCCGCTGTCTCTAGGTCGCGGAACCACTGTGCTTGCCTGCAACACAGTCCTAGGGAGAGCGGCCGAAAGGTTCCGCACGGTGACTTGCACCCACCGGGAAAGGGGTCAAGTAGCCAAGAGGTGTCCAACCACGGGTTAGTGGTACATGGAAAACACCCTGGGAAGGTGTCCCAGGGCTCGGAGTAGAGTGACTTGCACCCACCGGGAAAGGGGTCAAGTAGCCAAGAGGTGTCCAACCAAGGGTTAGTGGTACATGGAAAACACCCTGGGAAGGTGTCCCAGGGCTCGGAGTAGAGTGACTTGCACCCACCGGGAAAGGGGTCAAGTAGCCAAGAGGTGTCAGAACTCGTAGATCTTGAGGAGACGGTGCTTAGCACCGGCACGTTGTTACTTCTTGAGTG
>NW_026525540.1:607500-627500 GCF_943737925.1 Anopheles nili
ACCGACCGCCCGCAAACGACGGGACTTCAGGCTGGGAGACGCGAGTTGCAGAGAGGCGTACGCTTCGATCCTCTCACTCTACCCATGCTTGGTGGTTTGCCACACGACGTGGCGAGATGCGATGGTGGCCCTCCACACACGGGAGTCATCACGCGTGTGCGTAAGGTACCTGCAGCAGGTGCAGGTGCCTGGGTGCGTGCCATGGTGATGATGGTACCACCTAGTCGGGAGTGTGCGGGAGTCACACACCGGCTGCGCGCCACCTGTGGGAGCTTGCTCCTGCAAGGTGCCGCAAGTCGCTTGGGTAAGGCGACGCTGCACATACGTGGTGCTATGTGCAGAAGGGTGTGCTGCTGTGGTGTGTCCTAGTGGGTGGTGTGCTTGTGCCTCAGACATGGGGTGCATGTGCGCTACTGGCTGGGGTGCACCATAGCTACCCGAATGGAGCGATAGAGAGGAGGTGAGCTTTAGCGGGTCAAGTCCATTGGGCTTGATCCGCGAAAAGCACCAAGTCCCGAAAGTCGAAGCCCGAGTTGCTATGGTGTGCGAAAAGCTGCATTTAATGTTGAAAAAAAGTACAAGTCCCAAAACTTGACTTCCCGAAAAATTTCAACTAGTTGCATAGCACCAGGCGTACACACGGAGGAGATTGTTGCGAGACGAACACGCTGTTGGAAGACAACCGAATGCACGCGGGATTGCTCACGGAGCAAGCGCAAGCACGCGAAACAGCTTGCACGGGTGATGGACCACATTGGACGAGTGACGGTTACCGGTTACCAGTGGGTTAGCCATGTTGTAACGGGCTAAGAGGCCTGTTAAGCCAGAGTGTACGGAGTTCAGATGGCTAGGTGCGCACGCAGGCATCGAGGTTTTGATGGTTTGCGCAGAGTTGTAGCACGGCAGAGAGCGCGCCGGAGCAGTTTCAGTCCAATCGGACGATGCGCGGGTGTTTTACAGAACATTGAAAGTTGTATGGAAGAAAACCCCTGGCAGTATGCAATATATGGGAAAACACGAAATACTCTCGGATGCAGGTGTCTGAGAAGTTTGGCGTATATGGACGAAAGTTAGCCACGGTGGTGTTCTAACATCGGTACTTGGGACGCAAAACCGTCGGACGCATGGTTTCGAAGCGATGTGCGAAAAACGGGCCAAAACGGTGCACGAACAAAGGGGCACGCGCTATATCTGGCAGAAGGAGAACTCTGCGAGGTGTTGTGTGTATGGACGAAAAGTAGGCATTACGGAGTTGAGCAAACGCGTCGAAGACCGCAACTCGATATCTCCAACCGGCTGGTCGGTAGAGCGATTCCCAACACCCCATAGACACCGCAATGGGTGAAAATCGGCTAAGTCCCAGAAATGGGTTTTCACCCAAAAACAGGGTGATGGATACATTGCACGGAGTTGGCGTATATGAACGAAAGTTAGCCACGGTGGTGTTCTAACATCGGTACTTGGGACGCAAAACCGTCGGACGCATGGTTTCGAAGCGATGTGCAAAAAACGGGCCAAAATGGTGCACGAACAAAGGGGCACGCGCTATATCTGGCAGAAGGAGAACTCTGCGAGGTGTTGTGTGTATGGACGAAAAGTAGGCATTACAGAGTTGAACAAACGCGCCGAAGACCGCAACTCGATATCTCCAACCGGCTGGTCGGTAGAGCGATTCCCAACACCCCATAGACACCGCAATGGGTGAAAATCGGCTAAGTCCCAATATGTACCTTCAGAGGGGCATATCTCGAAAACTTCTCGTCAGATCGGGGCCAAATTCACAGAGAAGACACATGTCGAGGAGTTGTTTCGGATGAGCGATAGTGGTTTTTGGGTGAAAATGTACCCCTAAACCTTGTACAGAGAGGACCCCTTCCGTAGAGCAAAATCCTGAAGGTCGGGGTCGCGCAAGGGTCGACATGGGTCGAGGTGGACTATCATGCGAAACCACTTTTTTCGGTCCCTACGGTGCCCCTAGATGATGAAAAGTACAATCCGAGGTTGATTACGAACACTTTTGTGCACCCCCTTCCGTAGAGCAAAATCCTGAAGGTCGGGGTCGCGCAAGGGTCGACATGGGTCGAGGTGGACTATCATGCGAAACCACTTTTTTCGGTCCCTACGGTGCCCCTAGATGATGAAAAGTACAATCCGAGGTTGATTACGAACACTTTTGTGCACCCCCTTCCGTAGAGCAAAATCCTGAAGGTCGGGGTCGCGCAAGGGTCGACATGGGTCGAGGTGGACTATCATGCGAAACCACTTTTTTCGGTCCCTACGGTGCCCCTAGATGATGAAAAGTACAATCCGAGGTTGATTACGAACACTTTTGTGCACCCCCTTCCGTAGAGCAAAATCCTGAAGGTCGGGGTTGCGCACAAGTAGACCCCCTTCCGTAGAGCAAAATCCTGAAGGTCGGGGTCGCGCAAGGGTCGACCCCCTTCCGTAGAGCAAAATCCTGAAGGTCGGGGTCGCGCAAGGGTCGACATGGGTCGAGGTGGACTATCATGCGAAACCACTTTTTTCGGTCCCTACGGTGCCCCTAGATGATGAAAAGTACAATCCGAGGTTGATTACGAACACTTTTGTGCACCCCCTTCCGTAGAGCAAAATCCTGAAGGTCGGGGTCGCACAAGTGTGCACCCCCTTCCGTAGAGCAAAATCCTGAAGGTCGGGGTCGCGCAAGGGTCGACATGGGTCGAGGTGGACTATCATGCGAAACCACTTTTTTCGGTCCCTACGGTGCCCCTAGATGATGAAAAGTACAATCCGAGGTTGATTACGAACACTTTTGTGCACCCCCTTCCGTAGAGCAAAATCCTGAAGGTCGGGGTCGCGCAAGGGTCGACATGGGTCGAGGTGGACTATCATGCGAAACCACTTTTTTCGGTCCCTACGGTGCCCCTAGATGATGAAAAGTACAATCCGAGGTTGATTACGAACACTTTTGTGCACCCCCTTCCGTAGAGCAAAATCCTGAAGGTCGGGGTTGCGCACAAGTAGACCCCCTTCCGTAGAGCAAAATCCTGAAGGTCGGGGTCGCGCAAGGGTCGACATGGGTCGAGGTGGACTATCATGCGAAACCACTTTTTTCGGTCCCTACGGTGCCCCTAGATGATGAAAAGTACAATCCGAGGTTGATTACGAACACTTTTGTGCACCCCCTTCCGTAGAGCAAAATCCTGAAGGTCGGGGTCGCGCAAGGGTCGACATGGGTCGAGGTGGACTATCATGCGAAACCACTTTTTTCGGTCCCTACGGTGCCCCTAGATGATGAAAAGTACAATCCGAGGTTGATTACGAACACTTTTGTGCACCCCCTTCCGTAGAGCAAAATCCTGAAGGTCGGGGTTGCGCACAAGTAGACCCCCTTCCGTAGAGCAAAATCCTGAAGGTCGGGGTCGCGCAAGGGTCAACATGGGTCGAGGTGGACTATCATGCGAAACCACTTTTTTCGGTCCCTACGGTGCCCCTAGATGATGAAAAGTACAATCCGAGGTTGATTACGAACACTTTTGTGCACCCCCTTCCGTAGAGCAAAATCCTGAAGGTCGGGGTTGCGCACAAGTCGACCCCAAAAACTCCCAGAAGGAGGCGTCGGATCGTTTCGCGATGTTCTAGTGAAATGTTCAGCTCAACGGAATGCAACTTTTATCTAAAGGGGTCCAAGACCGTCAGACGCTTAGGTACGGAGATACGGGCATGGGTCGGTTTTCCCCATACAAAATACCCCATGGAAAACTGCAAAACCCAAAAACAGGTCGAAGGAGTGGTCGGATCGTTTCGTGGTGTTCTAGTGAAATGTTCCATTCGATAGGGCGCAACTTTTTGCTAAAGGTGTCCAAGACCGTCAGACCCTTACTTACGGAGATATAAGACACGTGCGTGGTTGCTCGTGCCGAGCTTCAGAAATGTTGCTCCAGAGACTAAGTCCCAGAAAACCTTCCGACCCCAAAAACTCCCAGAAGGAGGCGTCGGATCGTTTCGCGATGTTCTAGTGAAATGTTCAGCTCGACGAAATGCAACTTTTACCTAAAGGGGTCCAAGACCGTCAGACGCTTAGGTACGGAGATACGGGCATGGGTCGGTTTTCCCCATACAAAATACCCCATGGAAAACTGCAAAACCCCAAAACAGGTCGAAGGAGTGGTCGGATCGTTTCGTGGTGTTCTAGTGAAATGTTCCATTCGATAGGGCGCAACTTTTTGCTAAAGGCGTCCAAGACCGTCAGACCCTTACTTACGGAGATATAAGACACGTGCGTGGTTGCTCGTGCCGAGCTTCAGAAATGTTGCTCCAGAGACTAAGTCCCAGAAAACCTTCCGACCCCAAAAACTCCCAGAAGGAGTCGTCGGATCGTTTCGCGATGTTCTAGTGAAATGTTCAGCTCGACGAAATGCAACTTTTACCTAAAGGGGTCCAAGACCGTCAGACGCTTAGGTACGGAGATACGGGCATGGGTCGGTTTTCCCCATACAAAATACCCCATGGAAAACTGCAAAACCCCAAAACAGGTCGAAGGAGTGGTCGGATCGTTTCGTGATGTTCTACTGACTTTTTAGGCTTACCGAGACACAACTTTCCGCAGAAGGGTGCAAAACTGTCAGACTCATAGTTTCGGAGATACAAGCATGGGTCATGTTTGCTCGTGCCGAGCTTCAGAATTTTCCATGGCCAAAAAGCCCTAGAATTTGACATTTCACTATTATAGGGAGGTATGGTTGTACTGAGTCGTCATAGAAAGTTTAGCCTCCTCATGTAAACTGACGATTCGATATCAGGGAGGTCGGGAGTTGTCGAAAAGAGACCCTAGGACCTAATACTAGACCCATGTAGTGGCAAGGTGTTTCGGCCCGTGGGTGACGGTTGTATGAAATTTGGGTGACGGCAACTACGACTGGTTCTGGTACCGGGAAGGTGTGTCCTGGTGTCCGGAGGCGTTTTAACGGTAGCTGGGTGGTCGGAACGGTGACCTAGGGTGGTTTTGGGTGAAATCACATACCTCCACCGATGGTCAACCAGAGGCTAGTGGTACAAGGAAAACACCCTGGGAAGGTGTCCCAGGGCTCGGATTAGCAGTAACAAGGGATGCCGCTGTCTCTAGGTCGCGGAACCACTGTGCTTGCCTGCAACACAGTCCTAGGGAGAGCGGCCGAAAGGTTCCGCACGGTGACTTGCACCCACCGGGAAAGGGGTCAAGTAGCCAAGAGGTGTCCAACCAAGGGTTAGTGGTACATGGAAAACACCCTGGGAAGGTGTCCCAGGGCTCGGAGTAGAGTGACTTGCACCCACCGGGAAAGGGTGTCCTAGTGGGTGGTGTGCTTGTGCCCCAGACATGGGGTGCATGTGCGCTACTGGCTGGGGTGCACCATAGCTACCCGAATGGAGCGATAGAGAGGAGGTGAGCTTTAGCGGGTCAAGTTCATTGGGCTTGATCCGCGAAAAGCACCAAGTCCCGAAAGTCGAAGCCCGAGTTGCTATGGTGTGCGAAAAGCTGCATTTAATGTTGAAAAAAAGTACAAGTCCCAAAACTTGACTTCCCGAAAAATTTCAACTTGTTGCATAGCACCAGGCGTACACACGGAGGAGATTGTTGCGAGACGAACACGCTGTTGGAAGACAACCGAATGCACGCGGGATTGCTCACGGAGCAAGCGCAAGCACGCGAAACAGCTTGCACGGGTGATGGACCACATTGGACGAGTGACGGTTACCGGTTACCAGTGGGTTAGCCATGTTGTAACGGGCTAAGAGGCCTGTTAAGCCAGAGTGTACGGAGTTCAGATGGCTAGGTGCGCACGCAGGCATCGAGGTTTTGATGGTTTGCGCAGAGTTGTAGCACGGCAGAGAGCGCACCGGAGCAGTTTCAGTCTAATCGGACGATGCGCGGGTGTTTTACAGAACATTGAAAGTTGTATGGAAGAAAACCCCTGGCAGTATGCAATATACGGGAAAACACGAAATACTCTCGGATGGAGGTGTCTGAGAAGTTTGGCGTATATGGACAAAAGTAAGCCACGGTGGTGTTCTAACATCACTACTTGGGACGCAAAAGCGTCGGACGCATGGTTTCGAGGCAATGTGCGAAAAACGGGCCAAAATGGTGCACGAACAAAGGGGCACGCGCTATATCTGGCAGAAGGAGAACTCTGCGAGGTGTTGTGTGTATGGACGAAAAGTAGGCATTACGGAGTTGAGCAAACGCGCCGAAGACCGCAACTCGATATCTCCAACCGGCTGGTCGGTAGAGCGATTCCCAACACCCCATAGACACCGCAATGGGTGAAAATCGGCTAAGTCCCAGAAATGGGTTTTCACCCAAAAACAGGGTGATGGAGACATTGTACGGAGTTGGCGTATATGGACGAAACTTAGCCACGGTGGTGTTCTAACATCACTACTTGGGACACAAAAGCGTCGGACGCATGGTTTCGAGGCAATGTGCGAAAAACGGGCCAAAACGGTGCACGAACAAAGGGGCACGCGCTATATCTGGCAGAAGGAGAACTCTGCGAGGTGTTGTGTGTATGGACGAAAAGTAGGCATTACGGAGTTGAGCAAACGCGCCAAAGACCGGGAATCGATATCTCCAACCGGCTGGTCGGTAGAGCGATTCCCAACACCCCATAGACACCGCAATGGGTGAAAATCGGCTAAGTCCCTGAAATGGGTTTTCACCCAAAATCAGGGTGATGGAGACATTGCACGGAGTTGGCGTATATGGACGAAAGTTAGCCACGGTGGTGTTCTAACATCGGTGCTTGGGACGCAAAACCGTCGCACGCACGGTTTCGAGGCAATGTGCGAAAAACGGGCCAAAACGGTGCACGAACAAAGGGGCACGCGCTATATCTGGCAGAAGGAGAACTCTGCGAGGTGTTGTGTGTATGGACGAAAAGTAGGCATTACGGAGTTGAGCAAACGCGCCCAAGACCGGGAATCGATATCTCCAACCGGCTGGTCGGTAGAGCGATTCCCAACACCCCATAGACACCGCAATGGGTGAAAATCGGCTAAGTCCCAGAAATGGGTTTTCACCCAAAAACAGGGTGATGGAGACATTGCACGGAGTTGGCGTATATGGACGAAAGTTAACCACGGTGGTGTTCTAACATCGGTACTTGGGACGCAAAACCGTCGGACGCATGGTTTCGAGGCAATGTGCGAAAAAGGGGCCAAAATGGTGCACGAACAAAGGGGCACGCGCTATATCTGGCAGAAGGAGAACTCTGCGAGGTGTTGTGTGTATGGACGAAAAGTAGGCATTACGGATTAGAGCAAACGCGCCAAAGACCGGGAATCGATATCTCCAACCGGCTGGTCGGTAGAGCGATTCCCAACACCCCATAGAAACCGCAATGGGTGAAAATCGACTAAGTCCCAGAAATGGGTTTTCACCCAAAAACAGGGTGATGGAGACATTGCACGGAGTTGGCGTATATGGACGAAAGTTAGCCACGGTGGTGTTCTAACATCGGTGCTTGGGACGCAAAACCGTCGAACGCATGGTTTCGAGGCAATGTGCGAAAAACGGGCCAAAATGGTGCACGAACAAAGGGGCACGCGCTATATCTGGCAGAAGGAGAACTCTGCGAGGTGTTGTGTGTATGGACGAAAAGTAGGCATTACAGAGTTGAGCAAACGCGCCCAGGACCGCAATACGATATCTCCAACCGGCTGGTCGGTAGAGCGATTCCCAACACCCCATAGACACCGCAATGGGTGAAAATCGGCTAAGTCCCAGAAATGGGTTTTCACCCAAAAACAGGGTGATGGAGACATTGCACGGAGTTGGCAAATATGGACGAAAGTTAGCCACGGTGGTGTTCTAACATCACTACTTGGGACGCAAAAGCGTCGGACGCATGGTTTCGAGGCAATGTGCGAAAAAGGGGCCAAAATGGTGCACGAACAAAGGGGCACGCGCTATATCTGGCAGAAGGAGAACTCTGCGAGGTGTTGTGTGTATCGACGAAAAGTAGGCATTACAGAGTTGAGCAAACGCGCCGAAGACCGCAAAACGATATCTCCAACCGGCTGGTCGGTAGAGCGATTCCCAACACCCCATAGACACCGCAATGGGTGAAAATCGGCTAAGTCCCAGAAATGGGTTTTCACCCAAAAACAGGGTGATGGAGACATTGCACGGAGTTGGCGTATATGGACAAAAGTAAGCCACGGTGGTGTTCTAACATCACTACTTGGGACGCAAAAGCGTCGGACGCATGGTTTCGAGGCAATGTGCGAAAAACGGGCCAAAATGGTGCACGAACAAAGGGGCACGCGCTATATCTGGCAGAAGGAGAACTCTGCGAGGTGTTGTGTGTATGGACGAAAAGTAGGCATTACGGAGTTGAGCAAACGCGCCGAAGACCGCAACTCGATATCTCCAACCGGCTGGTCGGTAGAGCGATTCCCAACACCCCATAGACACCGCAATGGGTGAAAATCGGCTAAGTCCCAGAAATGGGTTTTCACCCAAAAACAGGGTGATGGAGACATTGTACGGAGTTGGCGTATATGGACGAAACTTAGCCACGGTGGTGTTCTAACATCACTACTTGGGACACAAAAGCGTCGGACGCATGGTTTCGAGGCAATGTGCGAAAAACGGGCCAAAACGGTGCACGAACAAAGGGGCACGCGCTATATCTGGCAGAAGGAGAACTCTGCGAGGTGTTGTGTGTATGGACGAAAAGTAGGCATTACGGAGTTGAGCAAACGCGCCAAAGACCGAGAATCGATATCTCCAACCGGCTGGTCGGTAGAGCGATTCCCAACACCCCATAGACACCGCAATGGGTGAAAATCGGCTAAGTCCCTGAAATGGGTTTTCACCCAAAATCAGGGTGATGGAGACATTGCACGGAGTTGGCGTATATGGACGAAAGTTAGCCACGGTGGTGTTCTAACATCGGTACTTGGGACGCAAAACCGTCGGACGCATGGTTTCGAAGCGATGTACGAAAAACAGGCCAAAATGGTGCACGAACAAAGGGGCACGCGCTATATCTGGCAGAAGGAGAACTCTGCGAGGTGTTGTGTGTATGGACGAAAAGTAGGCATTACGGAGTTGAGCAAACGCGTCGAAGACCGCAACTCGATATCTCCAACCGGCTGGTCGGTAGAGCGATTCCCAACACCCCATAGACACCGCAATGGGTGAAAATCGGCTAAGTCCCAGAAATGGGTTTTCACCCAAAAACAGGGTGATGGAGACATTGCACGGAGTTGGCGTATATGGACGAAAGTTAACCACGGTGGTGTTCTAACATCGGTACTTGGGACGCAAAACCGTCGGACGCATGGTTTCGAAGCAATGTGCGAAAAACGGGCCAAAACGGTGCACGAACAAAGGGGCACGCGCTATATCTGGCAGAAGGAGAACTCTGCGAGGTGTTGTGTGTATGGACGAAAAGTAGGCATTACGGAGTTGAGCAAACGCGCCCAAGACCGGGAATCGATATCTCCAACCGGCTGGTCGGTAGAGCGATTCCCAACACCCCATAGACACCGCAATGGGTGAAAATCGGCTAAGTCCCAGAAATGGGTTTTCACCCAAAAACAGGGTGATGGAGACATTGCACGGAGTTGGCAAATATGGACGAAAGTTAGCCACGGTGGTGTTCTAACATCACTACTTGGGACGCAAAAGCGTCGGACGCATGGTTTCGAGGCAATGTGCGAAAAAGGGGCCAAAATGGTGCACGAACAAAGGGGCACGCGCTATATCTGGCAGAAGGAGAACTCTGCGAGGTGTTGTGTGTATGGACGAAAAGTAGGCATTACGGATTAGAGCAAACGCGCCAAAGACCGGGAATCGATATCTCCAACCGGCTGGTCGGTAGAGCGATTCCCAACACCCCATAGAAACCGCAATGGGTGAAAATCGACTAAGTCCCAGAAATGGGTTTTCACCCAAAAACAGGGTGATGGAGACATTGCACGGAGTTGGCGTATATGGACGAAAGTTAGCCACGGTGGTGTTCTAACATCGGTGCTTGGGACGCAAAACCGTCGAACGCATGGTTTCGAGGCAATGTGCGAAAAACGGGCCAAAATGGTGCACGAACAAAGGGGCACGCGCTATATCTGGCAGAAGGAGAACTCTGCGAGGTGTTGTGTGTATGGACGAAAAGTAGGCATTACAGAGTTGAGCAAACGCGCCCAGGACCGCAATACGATATCTCCAACCGGCTGGTCGGTAGAGCGATTCCCAACACCCCATAGACACCGCAATGGGTGAAAATCGGCTAAGTCCCAGAAATGGGTTTTCACCCAAAAACAGGGTGATGGAGACATTGCACGGAGTTGGCAAATATGGACGAAAGTTAGCCACGGTGGTGTTCTAACATCACTACTTGGGACGCAAAAGCGTCGGACGCATGGTTTCGAGGCAATGTGCGAAAAAGGGGCCAAAATGGTGCACGAACAAAGGGGCACGCGCTATATCTGGCAGAAGGAGAACTCTGCGAGGTGTTGTGTGTATCGACGAAAAGTAGGCATTACGGATTAGAGCAAACGCGCCAAAGACCGGGAATCGATATCTCCAACCGGCTGGTCGGTAGAGCGATTCCCAACACCCCATAGAAACCGCAATGGGTGAAAATCGACTAAGTCCCAGAAATGGGTTTTCACCCAAAAACAGGGTGATGGAGACATTGCACGGAGTTGGCGTATATGGACGAAAGTTAGCCACGGTGGTGTTCTAACATCGGTGCTTGGGACGCAAAACCGTCGAACGCATGGTTTCGAGGCAATGTGCGAAAAACGGGCCAAAATGGTGCACGAACACAGGGGCACGCGCTATATCTGGCAGAAGGAGAACTCTGCGAGGTGTTGTGTGTATGGACGAAAAGTAGGCATTACAGAGTTGAGCAAACGCGCCCAGGACCGCAAAACGATATCTCCAACCGGCTGGTCGGTAGAGCGATTCCCAACACCCCATAGACACCCAAAAACAGGGTTTTCACCCAAAAACAGGGTGATGGAGACATTGCACGGAGTTGGCAAATATGGACGAAAGTTAGCCACGGTGGTGTTCTAACATCACTACTTGGGACGCAAAAGCGTCGGACGCATGGTTTCGAGGCAATGTGCGAAAAAGGGGCCAAAATGGTGCACGAACAAAGGGGCACGCGCTATATCTGGCAGAAGGAGAACTCTGCGAGGTGTTGTGTGTATCGACGAAAAGTAGGCATTACAGAGTTGAGCAAACGCGCCGAAGACCGCAAAACGATATCTCCAACCGGCTGGTCGGTAGAGCGATTCCCAACACCCCATAGACACCGCAATGGGTGAAAATCGGCTAAGTCCCAGAAATGGGTTTTCACCCAAAAACAGGGTGATGGAGACATTGCACGGAGTTGGCGTATATGGACGAAAGTTAGCCACGGTGGTGTTCTAACATCGGTGCTTGGGACGCAAAATCGTCGGACGCATGGTTTCGAGGCAATGTGCGAAAAACGGGCCAAAATGGTGCACGAACAAAGGGGCACGCGCTATATCTGGCAGAAGGAGAACTCTGCGAGGTGTTGTGTGTATGGACGAAAAGTAGGCATTACAGAGTTGAGCAAACGCGCCGAAGACCGCAAAACGATATCTCCAACCGGCTGGTCGGTAGAGCGATTCTCAATACCCCATAGAAACCGCAATGGGTGAAAATCGGCTAAGTCCCAGAAATGGGTTTTCACCCAAAAACAGGGTGATGGAGACATTGCACGGAGTTGGCGTATATGGACGAAAGTTAGCCACGGTGGTGTTCTAACATCGGTGCTTGGGACGCAAAACCGTCGGACGCATGGTTTCGAGGCAATGTGCGAAAAACGGGCCAAAATGGTGCACGAACAAAGGGGCACGCGCTATATCTGGCAGAAGGAGAACTCTGCGAGGTGTTGTGTGTATGGACGAAAGGTAGGCATTACGGAGTTGAGCAAACGCGCCGAAGACCGCAAAACGATATCTCCAACCGGCTGGTCGGTAGAGCGATTCCCAACACCCCATAGACACCGCAATGGGTGAAAATCGGCCAAGTCCCAGAAATGGGTTTTCACCCAAAAACAGGGTGATGGAGACATTGCACGGAGTTGGCGTATATGAACGAAAGTTAGCCACGGTGGTGTTCTAACATCACTACTTGGGACGCAAAAGCGTCGGACACATGGTTTCGAAGCGATGCGCGAAAAACGGGCCAAAATGGTGCACGAACAAAGGGGCACGCGCTATATCTGGCAGAAGGAGAACTCTGCGAGGTGTTGTGTGTATGGACGAAAAGTAGGCATTACGGAGTTGAGCAAACGCGCCGAAGACCGCAAAACGATATCTCCAACCGGCTGGTCGGTAGAGCGATTCCCAACACCCCATAGACACCGCAATGGGTGAAAATCGGCTAAGTCCCAGAAATGGGTTTTCACCCAAAAACAGGGTGATGGAGACATTGCACGGAGTTGGCGTATATGGACGAAAGTTAGCCACGGTGGTGTTCTAACATCGGTGCTTGGGACGCAAAACCGTCGAACGCATGGTTTCGAGGCAATGTGCGAAAAACGGGCAAAATGGTGCACGAACAAAGGGGCACGCGCTATATCTGGCAGAAGGAGAACTCTGCGAGGTGTTGTGTGTACGGACGAAAAGTAGGCATTACGGAGTTGAGCAAACGCGCCGAAGACCGCAACTCGATATCTCCAACCGGCTGGTCGGTAGAGCGATTCCCAACACCCCATAGACACCGCAATGGGTGAAAATCGGCTAAGTCCCAATATGTACCTTCAGAGGGGCATATCTCGAAAGCTACTCGTCAGATCGGGGCCAAATTCACAGAGAAGACACATGTCGAGGAGTTGTTTCGGATAAGCGATAGTGGTTTTTGGGTGAAAATGTACCCCTAAACCTTGTACAGAGAGGACCCCTTCCGTAGAGCAAAATCCTGAAGGTCGGGGTCGCGCAAGGGTCGACATGGGTCGAGGTGGACTATCATGCGAAACCACTTTTTTCGGTCCCTACGGTGCCCCTAGATGATGAAAAGTACAATCCGAGGATGATTACGAACACTTTTGTGCACCCCCTTCCGTAGAGCAAAATCCTGAAGGTCGGGGTTGCGCACAAGTAGACCCCCTTCCGTAGAGCAAAATCCTGAAGGTCGGGGTCGCGCAAGGGTCGACATGGGTCGAGGTGGACTATCATGCGAAACCACTTTTTTCGGTCCCTACGGTGCCCCTAGATGATGAAAAGTACAATCCGAGGTTGATTACGAACACTTTTGTGCACCCCCTTCCGTAGAGCAAAATCCTGAAGGTCGGGGTTGCGTACAAGTAGACCCCCTTCCGTAGAGCAAAATCCTGAAGGTCGGGGTTGCGCACAAGTAGACCCCCTTCCGTAGAGCAAAATCCTGAAGGTCGGGGTCGCGCAAGGGTCGACATGGGTCGAGGTGGACTATCATGCGAAACCACTTTTTTCGGTCCCTACGGTGCCCCTAGATGATGAAAAGTACAATCCGAGGTTGATTACGAACACTTTTGTGCACCCCCTTCCGTAGAGCAAAATCCTGAAGGTCGGGGTTGCGCACAAGTAGACCCCCTTCCGTAGAGCAAAATCCTGAAGGTCGGGGTTGCGTACAAGTAGACCCCCTTCCGTAGAGCAAAATCCTGAAGGTCGGGGTTGCGCACAAGTAGACCCCCTTCCGTAGAGCAAAATCCTGAAGGTCGGGGTCGCGCAAGGGTCGACATGGGTCGAGGTGGACTATCATGCGAAACCACTTTTTTCGGTCCCTACGGTGCCCCTAGATGATGAAAAGTACAATCCGAGGTTGATTACGAACACTTTTGTGCACCCCCTTCCGTAGAGCAAAATCCTGAAGGTCGGTGTCGCGCAAGGGTCGACATGGGTCGAGGTGGACTATCATGCGAAACCACTTTTTTCGGTCCCTACGGTGCCCCTAGATGATGAAAAGTACAATCCGAGGTTGATTACGAACACTTTTGTGCACCCCCAAAAATGACCAAAATCCTGAAGGTCGGGTTCTCGGGGCGGTCGAGGCCCTCTGACGTGCACGAAAAACCGGTACCCACGCCGAGCTTCAGAATTTGGTCTCCAGAGACTAAGTCCCAACCGAAACTGGCAACCCACAAAAGTGTACCAAGGAGTGGTCGGATCGAGTTACAGTGTTCGAGAGTATTGACGAGCATGGTTATACGCAACTTTTTGCTAAAGGTGTCCAAGACCGTCAGACCCTTACTCACGGAGATATAAGACACGTGCGTGGTTGCTCGTGCCGAGCTTCAGAAATGTTGCTCCAGAGACTAAGTCCCAGAAAACCTTCCGACCCCAAAAACTCCCAGAAGGAGTCGTCGGATCGTTTCGCGATGTTCTAGTGAAATGTTCAGCTCGACGAAATGCAACTTTTACCTAAAGGGGTTCAAGACCGTCAGACGCTTAGGTACGGAGATACGGGCATGGGTCGGTTTTCCCCATACAAAATACCCCATGGAAAACTGCAAAACCCCAAAACAGGTCGAAGGAGTGGTCGGATCGTTTCGTGGTGTTCTACTGACTTTTTAGGCTTACCGAGACACAACTTTCCGCAGAAGGGTGCAAAACTGTCAGACTCATAGTTTCGGAGATACAAGCATGGGTCATGTTTGCTCGTGCCGAGCTTCAGAATTTTCCATGGCCAAAAAGCCCTAGAATTTGACATTTCACTATTATAGGGAGGTATGGTTGTACTGAGTCGTCATAGAAAGTTTAGCCTCCTCATGTAAACTGACGATTCGATATCAGGGAGGTCGGGAGTTGTCGAAAAGAGACCCTAGGACCTAATACTAGACTCATGTAGTGGCAAGGTGTTTCGGCCCGTGGGTGACGGTTGTATGAAATTTGGGTGACGGCAACTACGACTGGTTCTGGTACCGGGAAGGTGTGTCCTGGTGTCCGGAGGCGTTTTAACGGTAGCTGGGCGGTCGGAACGGTGACCTAGGGTGGTTTTGGGTGAAATCAACTACCTCCACCGATGGTCAACCAGAGGCTAGTGGTACATGGAAAACACCCTGGGAAGGTGTCCCAGGGCTCGGAGTAGTAGTAATAAGGGATGCCGCTGTCTCTAGGTCGCGGAACCACTGTGCTTGCCTGCAACACAGTCCTAGGGAGAGCGGCCGAAAGGTTCCGCACGGTGACTTGCACCCACCGGGAAAGGGGTCAAGTAGCCAAGAGGTGTCCAACCAAGGGTTAGTGGTACATGGAAAACACCCTGGGACACCTTCCCAGGGCTCGGAGTAGAGTGACTTGCACCCACCGGGAATCCACCGGCCCTCCACACGGGGGTCATCACGCGTGTGCGTAAGGTACCTGCAGCAGGTGCAGGTGCCTGGGTGCGTGCCATGGTGATGATGGTACCACCTAGTCGGGAGTGTGCGGGAGTCACACACCGGCTGCGCGCCACCTGTGGGAGCTTGCTCCTGCAAGGTGCCGCAAGTCGCTTGGGTAAGGCGACGCTGCACATACGTGGTGCTATGTGCAGAAGGGTGTGCTGCTGTGGTGTGTCCTAGTGGGTGGTGTGCTTGTGCCTCAGACATGGGGTGCATGTGCGCTACTGGCTGGGGTGCACCATAGCTACCCGAATGGAGCGATAGAGAGGAGGTGAGCTTTAGCGGGTCAAGTCCATTGGGCTTGATCCGCGAAAAGCACCAAGTCCCGAAAGTCGAAGCCCGAGTTGCTATGGTGTGCGAAAAGCTGCATTTAATGTTGAAAAAAAGTACAAGTCCCAAAACTTGACTTCCCGAAAAATTTCAACTAGTTGCATAGCACCAGGCGTACACACGGAGGAGATTGTTGCGAGACGAACACGCTGTTGGAAGACAACCGAATGCACGCGGGATTGCTCACGGAGCAAGCGCAAGCACGCGAAACAGCTTGCACGGGTGATGGACCACATTGGACGAGTGACGGTTACCGGTTACCAGTGGGTTAGCCATGTTGTAACGGGCTAAGAGGCCTGTTAAGCCAGAGTGTACGGAGTTCAGATGGCTAGGTGCGCACGCAGGCATCGAGGTTTTGATGGTTTGCGCAGAGTTGTAGCACGGCAGAGAGCGCGCCGGAGCAGTTTCAGTCCAATCGGACGATGCGCGGGTGTTTTACAGAACATTGAAAGTTGTATGGAAGCAAACCCCTGGAAGTATGCAATATATAGGAAAACACGAAATACTCTCGGATGGAGGTGTCTGAGAAGTTTGGCGTATATCGACGAAAGTTAGCCACGGTGGTGTTCTAACATCACTACTTGGGACGCAAAACCGTCGGACGCATGGTTTCGAAGCGATGTGCGAAAAACGGGCCAAAATGGTGCACGAACAAAGGGGCACGCGCTATATCTGGCAGAAGGAGAACTCTGCGAGGTGTTGTGTGTACGGACGAAAAGTAGGCATTACGGAGTTGAGCAAACGCGCCGAAGACCGGGAATCGATATCTCCAACCGGCTGGTCAGTAGAGCGATTCCCAACACCCCATAGACACCGCAATGGGTGAAAATCGCCTCAGTCCCAGAAATGGGTTTTCACCCAAAAACAGGGTGATGGAGACATTGCACGGAGTTGGCGTATATGGACGAAAGTTAGCCACGGTAGTGTTCTAACATCGGTGCTTGGGACGCAAAACCGTCGAACGCATGGTTTCGAGGCAATGTGCGAAAAACGGGCCAAAATGGTGCACGAACAAAGGGGCACGCGCTATATCTGGCAGAAGGAGAACTCTGCGAGGTGTTGTGTGTATGGACGAAAAGTAGGCATTACGGAGTTGAGCAAATGCGCCGAAGACCGGGAATCGATATCTCCAACCGGCTGGTCGGTAGAGCGATTCCCAACACCCCATAGACACCGCAATGGGTGAAAATCGGCTAAGTCCCAATATGTACCTTCAGAGGGGCATATCTCAAAAACTACTCGTCATATCGGGGCCAAAATCACAGAGAAAACACATGTCGAGGAGTTGTTTCGGTTGAGCGATAGTGGTTTTTGGGCGAAAATGTACCCCTAAACCTTGTACAGAGAGGACCCCTTCCGTAGAGCAAAATCCTGAAGGTCGGGGTCGCGCAAGGGTCGACATGGGTCGAGGTGGACTATCATGCGAAACCACTTTTTTCGGTCCCTACGGTGCCCGTAGATGATGAAAAGTACAATCCGAGGTTGATTACGAACACTTTTGTGCACCCCCTTCCGTAGAGCAAAATCCTGAAGGTCGGGGTCGCGCAAGGGTCGACATGGGTCGAGGTGGACTATCATGCGAAACCACTTTTTTCGGTCCCTACGGTGCCCCTAGATGATGAAAAGTACAATCCGAGGTTGATTACGAACACTTTTGTGCACCCCCTTCCGTAGAGCAAAATCCTGAAGGTCGGGGTCGCGCAAGGGTCGACATGGGTCGAGGTGGACTATCATGCGAAACCACTTTTTTCGGTCCCTACGGTGCCCCTAGATGATGAAAAGTACAATCCGAGGTTGATTACGAACACTTTTGTGCACCCCCTTCCGTAGAGCAAAATCCTGAAGGTCGGGGTCGCACAAGTGTGCACCCCCTTCCGTAGAGCAAAATCCTGAAGGTCGGGGTCGCGCAAGGGTCGACATGGGTCGAGGTGGACTATCATGCGAAACCACTTTTTTCGGTCCCTACGGTGCCCCTAGATGATGAAAAGTACAATCCGAGGTTGATTACGAACACTTTTGTGCACCCCCTTCCGTAGAGCAAAATCCTGAAGGTCGGGGTTGCGCACAAGTAGACCCCCTTCCGTAGAGCAAAATCCTGAAGGTCGGGGTCGCGCAAGGGTCGACATGGGTCGAGGTGGACTATCATGCGAAACCACTTTTTTCGGTCCCTACGGTGCCCCTAGATGATGAAAAGTACAATCCGAGGTTGATTACGAACACTTTTGTGCACCCCCTTCCGTAGAGCAAAATCCTGAAGGTCGGGGTTGCGTACAAGTAGACCCCCTTCCGTAGAGCAAAATCCTGAAGGTCGGGGTTGCGCACAAGTAGACCCCCTTCCGTAGAGCAAAATCCTGAAGGTCGGGGTCGCGCAAGGGTCGACATGGGTCGAGGTGGACTATCATGCGAAACCACTTTTTTCGGTCCCTACGGTGCCCCTAGATGATGAAAAGTACAATCCGAGGTTGATTACGAACACTTTTGTGCACCCCCTTCCGTAGAGCAAAATCCTGAAGGTCGGGGTCGCGCAAGGGTCGACATGGGTCGAGGTGGACTATCATGCGAAACCACTTTTTTCGGTCCCTACGGTGCCCCTAGATGATGAAAAGTACAATCCGAGGTTGATTACGAACACTTTTGTGCACCCCCTTCCGTAGAGCAAAATCCTGAAGGTCGGGGTCGCACAAGTGTGCACCCCCTTCCGTAGAGCAAAATCCTGAAGGTCGGGGTCGCGCAAGGGTCGACATGGGTCGAGGTGGACTATCATGCGAAACCACTTTTTTCGGTCCCTACGGTGCCCCTAGATGATGAAAAGTACAATCCGAGGTTGATTACGAACACTTTTGTGCACCCCCTTCCGTAGAGCAAAATCCTGAAGGTCGGGGTCGCGCAAGGGTCGACATGGGTCGAGGTGGACTATCATGCGAAACCACTTTTTTCGGTCCCTACGGTGCCCCTAGATGATGAAAAGTACAATCCGAGGTTGATTACGAACACTTTTGTGCACCCCCTTCCGTAGAGCAAAATCCTGAAGGTCGGGGTTGCGCACAAGTAGACCCCCTTCCGTAGAGCAAAATCCTGAAGGTCGGGGTCGCGCAAGGGTCGACCCCCTTCCGTAGAGCAAAATCCTGAAGGTCGGGGTCGCGCAAGGGTCGACATGGGTCGAGGTGGACTATCATGCGAAACCACTTTTTTCGGTCCCTACGGTGCCCCTAGATGATGAAAAGTACAATCCGAGGTTGATTACGAACACTTTTGTGCACCCCCTTCCGTAGAGCAAAATCCTGAAGGTCGGGGTCGCACAAGTGTGCACCCCCTTCCGTAGAGCAAAATCCTGAAGGTCGGGGTCGCGCAAGGGTCGACATGGGTCGAGGTGGACTATCATGCGAAACCACTTTTTTCGGTCCCTACGGTGCCCCTAGATGATGAAAAGTACAATCCGAGGTTGATTACGAACACTTTTGTGCACCCCCTTCCGTAGAGCAAAATCCTGAAGGTCGGGGTTGCGCACAAGTAGACCCCCTTCCGTAGAGCAAAATCCTGAAGGTCGGGGTCGCGCAAGGGTCAACATGGGTCGAGGTGGACTATCATGCGAAACCACTTTTTTCGGTCCCTACGGTGCCCCTAGATGATGAAAAGTACAATCCGAGGTTGATTACGAACACTTTTGTGCACCCCCTTCCGTAGAGCAAAATCCTGAAGGTCGGGGTTGCGCACAAGTCGACCCCAAAAACTCCCAGAAGGAGGCGTCGGATCGTTTCGCGATGTTCTAGTGAAATGTTCAGCTCGACGGAATGCAACTTTTATCTAAAGGGGTCCAAGACCGTCAGACGCTTAGGTACGGAGATACGGGCATGGGTCGGTTTTCCCCATACAAAATACCCCATGGAAAACTGCAAAACCCAAAAACAGGTCGAAGGAGTGGTCGGATCGTTTCGTGGTGTTCTAGTGAAATGTTCCATTCGATAGGGCGCAACTTTTTGCTAAAGGTGTCCAAGACCGTCAGACCCTTACTTACGGAGATATAAGACACGTGCGTGGTTGCTCGTGCCGAGCTTCAGAAATGTTGCTCCAGAGACTAAGTCCCAGAAAACCTTCCGACCCCAAAAACTCCCAGAAGGAGTCGTCGGATCGTTTCGCGATGTTCTAGTGAAATGTTCAGCTCAACGGAATGCAACTTTTACCTAAAGGGGTCCAAGACCGTCAGACGCTTAGGTACGGAGATACGGGCATGGGTCGGTTTTCCCCATACAAAATACCCCATGGAAAACTGCAAAACCCCAAAACAGGTCGAAGGAGTGGTCGGATCGTTTC
>NW_026525540.1:637500-640000 GCF_943737925.1 Anopheles nili
GCACGCGCTATATCTGGCAGAAGGAGAACTCTGCGAGGTGTTGTGTGTATGGACGAAAAGTAGGCATTACGAAGTTGAGCAAACGCGCCGAAGACCGCAACTCGATATCTCCAACCGGCTGGTCGGTAGAGCGATTCCCAACACCCCATAGACACCGCAATGGGTGAAAATCGGCTAAGTCCCAGAAATGGGTTTTCACCCAAAAACAGGGTGATGGATACATTGCACGGAGTTGGCGTATATGAACGAAAGTTAGCCACGGTGGTGTTCTAACATCGGTACTTGGGACGCAAAACCGTCGGACGCATGGTTTCGAAGCGATGTGCAAAAAACGGGCCAAAATGGTGCACGAACAAAGGGGCACGCGCTATATCTGGCAGAAGGAGAACTCTGCGAGGTGTTGTGTGTATGGACGAAAAGTAGGCATTACAGAGTTGAACAAACGCGCCGAAGACCGCAACTCGATATCTCCAACCGGCTGGTCGGTAGAGCGATTCCCAACACCCCATAGACACCGCAATGGGTGAAAATCGGCTAAGTCCCAATATGTACCTTCAGAGGGGCATATCTCGAAAACTTCTCGTCAGATCGGGGCCAAATTCACAGAGAAGACACATGTCGAGGAGTAGTTTCGGATGAGCGATAGTGGTTTTTGGGTGAAAATGTACCCCTAAACCTTGTACAGAGAGGACCCCTTCCGTAGAGCAAAATCCTGAAGGTCGGGGTCGCGCAAGGGTCGACATGGGTCGAGGTGGACTATCATGCGAAACCACTTTTTTCGGTCCCTACGGTGCCCCTAGATGATGAAAAGTACAATCCGAGGTTGATTACGAACACTTTTGTGCACCCCCTTCCGTAGAGCAAAATCCTGAAGGTCGGGGTTGCGCACAAGTAGACCCCCTTCCGTAGAGCAAAATCCTGAAGGTCGGGGTCGCGCAAGGGTCGACATGGGTCGAGGTGGACTATCATGCGAAACCACTTTTTTCGGTCCCTACGGTGCCCCTAGATGATGAAAAGTACAATCCGAGGTTGATTACGAACACTTTTGTGCACCCCCTTCCGTAGAGCAAAATCCTGAAGGTCGGGGTCGCGCAAGGGTCGACATGGGTCGAGGTGGACTATCATGCGAAACCACTTTTTTCGGTCCCTACGGTGCCCCTAGATGATGAAAAGTACAATCCGAGGTTGATTACGAACACTTTTGTGCACCCCCTTCCGTAGAGCAAAATCCTGAAGGTCGGGGTCGCGCAAGGGTCGACATGGGTCGAGGTGGACTATCATGCGAAACCACTTTTTTCGGTCCCTACGGTGCCCCTAGATGATGAAAAGTACAATCCGAGGTTGATTACGAACACTTTTGTGCACCCCCTTCCGTAGAGCAAAATCCTGAAGGTCGGGGTCGCACAAGTGTGCACCCCCTTCCGTAGAGCAAAATCCTGAAGGTCGGGGTTGCGCACAAGTAGACCCCCTTCCGTAGAGCAAAATCCTGAAGGTCGGGGTCGCGCAAGGGTCGACATGGGTCGAGGTGGACTATCATGCGAAACCACTTTTTTCGGTCCCTACGGTGCCCCTAGATGATGAAAAGTACAATCCGAGGTTGATTACGAACACTTTTGTGCACCCCCTTCCGTAGAGCAAAATCCTGAAGGTCGGGGTTGCGCACAAGTAGACCCCCTTCCGTAGAGCAAAATCCTGAAGGTCGGGGTCGCGCAAGGGTCGACATGGGTCGAGGTGGACTATCATGCGAAACCACTTTTTTCGGTCCCTACGGTGCCCCTAGATGATGAAAAGTACAATCCGAGGTTGATTACGAACACTTTTGTGCACCCCCTTCCGTAGAGCAAAATCCTGAAGGTCGGGGTCGCGCAAGGGTCGACATGGGTCGAGGTGGACTATCATGCGAAACCACTTTTTTCGGTCCCTACGGTGCCCCTAGATGATGAAAAGTACAATCCGAGGTTGATTACGAACACTTTTGTGCACCCCCTTCCGTAGAGCAAAATCCTGAAGGTCGGGGTCGCGCAAGGGTCGACATGGGTCGAGGTGGACTATCATGCGAAACCACTTTTTTCGGTCCCTACGGTGCCCCTAGATGATGAAAAGTACAATCCGAGGTTGATTACGAACACTTTTGTGCACCCCCAAAAATGGCCAAAATCCTGAAGGTCGGGTTCTCGGGGCGGTCGAGGCCCTCTGACGTGCACGAAAAACCGGTACCCACGCCGAGCTTCAGAAATGTTGCTCCAGAGACTAAGTCCCAGAAAACCTTCGGACCCCAAAAACTCCCAGAAGGAGGCGTCGGATCGTTTCGCGATGTTCTAGTGAAATGTTCAGCTCGACGGAATGCAACTTTTACCTAAAGGGGTCCAAGACCGTCAGACGCTTAGGTACGGAGATACGGGCATGGGTCGGTTTTCCCCATACAAAATACCCCATGGAAAACTGCAAAACCCCAAAACAGGTCGAAGGAGTGGTCGGATCGTTTCGTGGTGTTCTAGTG